>NW_017679822.1:0-6983 GCF_001879085.1 Nicotiana attenuata | reverse complement strand
TCGCAGATGCGGATTCCTCCCCCACAGATGCAGTCCGCAGAAGCGGATCTTTTCTTCGCAGGTGCGGCTCCAGCGGGGCCTAGCCATTTCCGCAGAAGCGCCCATTTTTTCGCACGTGCGGTGGCGCAGGTGCGACCCCTGTACCGCAGATGCGGAAGTCGGGCAGTGAGTTTTTTTTATTAAAACATAACTTCAGCGATTTTCTTTCAAACTTTCTCAACAATTAGAAGACTAGGGCGATTTTCTCAAGAGATTTTCTTCTCAAATCACAAATTTGACTGAGTTGGAGCCGAATTCGAGGGATAAAGCTATACTAGAGGCTTTAGTTGAGTTTGGAGCATTCGAGGTAAGTGTTTGATCTAACTTTGGCTCGCGGGAATAGGATTAGAGTATTATTTGCTAATTGCTAAATGCTGAGTACGGTGTATAGGCATGGTGACGAGTATCTATACACCAGTGTCTAGCATGACCGTGGGTCTTTATTTGTGCTTAATTGGGATTCTGTAGTGACTCTTCCTTGTTAATTGATGGTTTCTATATGATATGAAGAGAATGAGAAGGAAATATTATGTGTAAACTCTTTGGAGCGTTGGCTCGATTTTTGACTTGATTAAAAAGTAAGAAATGAATGTAAGAGAAAGGAATGTGATTATTCCCTTGTCGGGACGTGTAAGTTATTGTTGTTTCTCCCATGCCGGGATTTAACTGCTTAGTCGTATTCTCCCTTGCCGGGAAACCACTTATATTTGCTGAAATGGGATCGTGTGGCACGCCGACCACTTATATATTATGAAATGGGATCGTGTGGCATGCCGACCACTTATATATTATAAAATGGGATCGTGTGGCACGCCGACCACTTATATATTATGAAATGGGATCGTGTGGCACGCCGACCACTTATATTTGCTGAAATGGGATCGTGTGGAACGCCGACCACCTAGTTATACTATGAAATGGGATCGTGTGGCACGCCGACCACTTATATAGATTACGAGATCTGATGTAGTTTCGTGTTTACTTCTGATAAGTTGTTTTCATCTGTATTTCCCTTAAGCATGTCCCCTCCCCGTCTTAATTGGTATTTTCTGCTGTTATTTCGTTGCACTTGTATATACATATATATCTGCACAGGTTGTTTTTGGTAGGTCCTGTCTAGCCTCGTCACTACTTCGCCGGGGTTAGGCCAGGCACTTACCAGCACATGGGGTCGGTTGTGTTGATGCTACACTCTGTGCATCTTTTTGCACAGATCCAGGAGCAACTTTTGGGCCTCAGCAGTAGGATTTGATCAGGAGCTGACTTCAGTCCAGGGACTTTCGAGGTAGCCTAGCTGACGTCCGCAGGCCGGAGTCCCTTCCATGTTATTAGTTTATTTTCCTTGTACTGAGACAAACATTGATGTCCTTCTATTCAGACTTGTTTTTAGCACTCTTTAGTAGTTCGTGAGTTAGTGACACCGGATCTGGGTAGAGTTGTATTTAAACTTCCGCAATTGGTTTTCAGTTATCTATGTTTTTAAGACTTCCGCTTTTATTTAAATGACTCGTTTTATTGATATCGTTGTGATGTTATCAGAAAATGTTTTAATACCTGGCTTGCCTAGCTCCGACAGTAGGCGTCATCACGACTCCCGATGGTGGGAAATCCGGATCGTGACAAGTTGGTAATCGGGAGTCGTGACAAGTTGGTATCAGAGCACTAGATTACATAGGTCTCGCTACTCACGGACAAACTTAGTAGAGTCTGGGGGATCGGTACGGAGACGTCTGTATTTATCCCCCAGAGGCTACGGAGTTAGAAAACTTCACTTTTGTTCTTTCTTGTCGTGCGATTCTGTTTCTCAAATACTGATTGTCGTTCTACTCTGTTCTTTCGCAGATGGCGAGAACACATGCTTCCTCTTCTACCGCGCAGCAGCCCGAGCCCCCAGCAGTAGCTCCTACGAGAGGCAGAGGGCGAGGGCGAGGCCGTGCCAGAGGCCGAGGCCGGGGCAGAGCTCAGCCCCGAGCAGCAGTCCCAGAGTTGGAGCCTCATGTCGATTATGATGAGGAGGTTCCAGTCCCAGCAGCTCCGGTGGGCCCAGCTCAGGTCCTAGAGGGGTTTATAGCCACCCCAGTTCTTCAGGACGCTCTGGTCAGATTGGTAGGCTTTGTGGAGAGCGTCACTAGAGCGGGTTTGCTTCCAGTAGCACCAGCCACTTCTCAGGCTGGAGGAGGGGTTCAGACTCCTGCTACACGTACTCCGGAGCAGGTAGCTCCCCGATCTCAGGTCCCAGTGGTTCAGCCAGCTGTGGCAGTTCAGCCGGGTATTGTGACTCAGACCGGCGATGGAGCGGCTATGTCCTCAGATGCTTTGTGGAGGCTTGATAGGTTCTCCAAGCTTTTCACCACCACCTTCAGCGATACTTCTTCAGAGGATCCACAGGATTTCTTATTTAGCTGTCATGAGATCCTTCGGACTATGGGTATTGTGGAGACCAATGGGGTCGACTTCGCCACCTTTCGACTAGCAGGATCCGCCAAGACTTGGTGGAGGGACTATTATTTATCCAGGCCAGCAGGGTCACCATCATTGACTTGGGACCAGTTTGCAGAGTTATTTTTGGAGAAGTTTCTCCCAGTTACTCAGCGAGAGGCTCTTCGCAGGCAGTTCGAGCGCCTCCAGCAGGGCTCTATGACAGTCACGCAGTATGAGACACGGTTCATTGATTTGGCACGCCATGCTATAGTTATACTCCCCACAGAGCGAGAGATGGTGCGGAGGTTTATTGATGGTTTGGTTCATCCGATCCGTCTCCAGGTGGCTATGGGAGCTGGTAGTGAGATTTCTTTTCAGGTGGCGGCCAATGCGGCCCGTAGAGTGGAGATGGCTCTTGCACAAGGAGGTGGTTCAGGTGTCGGATAAGAGGCCTCGTCATTCTGGTAGGTTCAGTGGTACCTCGCCTGGAGGTAGGGATTCTTATGGTAGAGGCCATCCACCGAGACCCTTTCAGTCAGCACTCCAGGTTTCTCATGGTACTCCAGGCGGTGGTGGTTCTCAGCAGCATTATTCTGATCAGCAGCCCATCAGTGCACCGCCACTTCAGAGTTTCCGGGGAGGACATTCAGGTCGACAGGGCCAGCAGTCTCAGCAGCCGAGGGCTTGTTACGGTTGTGGTGACCCGAGTCACATCGTCAGATTTTGCCCTCGAGCCTCGGGTAGTTCTCAGCAGCAGGGTCCTCGCCCCATGATTCAGGCACCAGGTGATCCACAACTTGCCCAACCAGCTAGAGGCGGGGGTAGGGATCATAGAGGTAGAGGTAGAGACCGTAGAGGTGGAGCTCGAACCGGCAGAGGTAGGGGTCAGCCGGTAGCAGATTGTCCCAGAGACATAGTTCAGGGAGGTGGGGCCCAGCCCCGGTGTTATGCTTTGCCAGCCAGGCTAGAGGCTGAGTCTTCAGATGCTGTTATTATAGGTACTATTCTGGTTTGTGATAGGGATGCCTCAGTGCTATTTGACCCTGGGTCTACGTATTCATATGTGTAATCTTATTTTGCACCCTACCTGGCTATGCCTAGTGATGCTTTGGGTATCCCTGTTTATGTATCTACACCGGTGGGTGATTCTATAGTGGTCGACCGAGTTCATCATTCCTGTGTGGTAGTGTTTGAGGGTCTTGAGACCCGTGTTGATTTATTGCTTTTAGACATGGTGGATTTCGACGTTATATTAGGGATGGATTGGTTGTCCCCGTATCATGCTATCTTGGATTGTCACGCCAAGACCGTGACCTTGGCTTTGCCAGATTTGCCCCGATTGGAGTGGAGAGGGACCCCAGGTCATGCCACCCGCAGTGTTATTTCATATGTGAAGGCTCGACGCATGGTCGAGAAGGGGTGTTTAGCTTATCTGGCGTATGTTCGCGATTCCAGCATAGAGGTTCCTTCTATTGACTCTGTTCCTATTGTTCGGGAGTTCCCCGAGGTTTTCCCTTCAGACCTGCCGGGTATGCCGCCCGACATGGATATTGATTTCTGTATTGATCTGGCCCAAGGCACGCAACCCATTTCTATTCCACCGTATCGTATGGCCCCGCCAGAGTTGAAGGAGTTAAAGGACCAATTGCAAGATTTGCTAGAGAAGGGTTTTATCAGGCCTAGTGTTTCTCCTTGGGGTGCGCCAGTGTTATTTGTGAAGAAAAAGGATGGATCGATGAGGATGTGCATTGATTACCGGCAATTGAACAAGGTGACGATAAANAGGACTATTCAGATATTGGAGGATATGCTCCGAGCCTGTGTCATTGATTTTGGAGGCTCGTGGGACCAGTTTTTTCCCTTAGCAGAGTTCGCCTACAACAACAGCTACCAGTCTAGTATCCAGATGGCTCCATATGAGGCGTTGTATGGTAGGCGATGTCGGTCTCCAGTTGGATGGTTCGAGCCGGGAGAGACTCGGTTATTGGGTACAGATTTAGTTCAGGAGGCCTTGGATAAGGTCAAGATCATTCAGGACAGGCTTCGTTCGGCTCAGTCGCGGCAAAAGAGTTATGCGGATCGTAAGGTTCGGGATGTAGCTTTCATGGTTGGTGAGTGGGTCTTGCTCCGAGTGTCGCCTATGAAGGGCATGATGGGATTTGGGAAGAAGGGCAAGCTTAGCCCCAGGTTCATTGGTCCATTTGAGATTCTCATCGTGTGGGAGAGGTGGCTTATAGGCTTGCCTTGCCGCCTAGCTTGTCAGCCGTGCATCTAGTGTTTCATGTGTCCATGCTTCGGAGGTATCACGGCGATCCAGCCCACGTGTTAGATTTCAGCACTGTCCAGTTGGACAAGGATCTGTCTTATGAGGAGGAGCCGGTAGCTATTCTAGACCGGCAGGTTCGACAGTTGAGGTCGAAGAGTTTTCCTTCAGTGCGTGTCCAGTGGAGAGGTCAGCCTCCTGAGGCATCGACCTGGGAGTCCGAGTCTGATATGCGGAGCCGTTATCCTCATCTATTTCCAGACTCAGGTACTTCTTTCTTTTGTCCGTTCGAGGACGAACGGTTGTTTTAGAGGTGGAGAATGTGACGACCCAAAGGGTCATCACCTATTTTCTCATTCATCTCGTGCTTCCGAGGCCTTGAAAACATTATTTTTACTTGCCTCGATTTGCGTGCGCAGTCCGGGCGCGTAGCCGGAAAGCTTAAATATGAATTCTGTGTAAAAATTTATAAATTTTAATATTATTATGATTAAAGTTGACTTGGGTCAACGTTTTGGGTAAACGGACCCGGACCCGTGATTTGACAGTCCCGGAGGGTCCGTAGAAAAATATGAGACTCGGGCATATGCCCGGAGTCGAATTCCGAGGTCGAGACCCCGAGAAATAAATTTTTCTGTGAAATTGTTTTTTTTTTTAAATTAATATGGAAATTTGAAAAGGAAATTGATTAGAACGTATTGGTATCGGGCCCGTATTTTGGTTCCGGCGCCCGATACAGGTCTTATATGTGGTTTAAGCGCTTTCTGTGAAATTGGTTGAAATCGGACGTCATTTGACGTGTTTCGGACCTAAATATCTAAAAATGAAAGTTCATGAAGTTTGATGAAAAAGTAATGATTTTGAGGTTTGATTCCTCGATTTTGATGTTATTTTGGCAATTTGATCGCACGGTTAAGTTCGTAGGGTGTTGTTGAGTTAGTGTACGTATTTGGTTAGGAGCCCCGAGGGCTCGGGAGTGTTTTCGGGGGTGTTCGGGGTGGTTGACTTAGAAAAATAAATTGCAGAAAATCACTGCTGCTGCACCAGTTCTGGTGTAACCGCACCTGCGGTCCTTTGGCCGCAGATGCGGGCTTGCAGGTGCGAGCAGCGGGTCGCAGATGCGGATTCCTACCCCGCAGATGCGGTCCGCAGAAGCGGATCTTTTCTTCGCAGGTGCGGCTCCAGCGGGGCATAGCCATTTCCGCAGAAGCGCCCATTTTTCCGCACGTGCGGTGGCGCAGGTGCGACCCCTGTACCGCAGATGCGGAAGTCGGGCAGTGAGTTTTTTTTATTAAAACATAACTTCAGCGATTTTCTTTCAAACTTTCTCAACAATTAGAAGACTAGGGCGATTTTCTCAAGAGATTTTCTTCTCAAATCACAAATTTGACTGAGTTGGAGCCGAATTCGAGGGATAAAGCTATACTAGAGGCTTTAGTTGAGTTTGGAGCATTCGAGGTAAGTGTTTGATCTAACTTTGGCTCGAGGGAATAGGATTAGAGTATTATTTGCTAATTGCTAAATGCTGAGTACGGTGTATAGGCATGGTGACGAGTATCTATACACCAGTGTCTAGCATGACCGTGGGTCTTTATTTGTGCTTAATTGGGATTCTGTAGTGACTCTTCCTTGTTAATTGATGGTTTCTATATGATATGAAGAGAATGAGAAGGAAATATTATGTGTAAACTCTTTGGAGCGTTGGCTCGATTTTTGACTTGATTAAAAAGTAAGAAATGAATGTAAGAGAAAGGAATGTGATTATTCCCTTGTCGGGACGTGTAAGTTATTGTTGTTTCTCCCATGCCGGGATTTAACTGCTTAGTCGTATTCTCCCTTGCCGGGAAACCACTTATATTTGCTGAAATGGGATCGTGTGGCACGCCGACCACTTATATATTATGAAATGGGATCGTGTGGCACGCCGACCACTTATATATTATAAAATGGGATCGTATGGCATGCCGACCACTTATATATTATGAAATGGGATCGTGTGGCACGCCGACCACTTATATTTGCTGAAATGGATCGTGTGGAACGCCGACCACCTAGTTATACTATGAAATGGGATCGTGTGGCACGCCGACCACTTATATAGATTATGAGATCTGATGTAGTTTCGTGTTTACTTCTGATAAGTTGTTTTCATCTGTATTTCCCTTAAGCATGTCCCCTCCCCGTATTAGTTGGTTATTTCTGCTTGTTATTTCGTTGCACTTGTGTATACATATATATCTGCACAGGTTGTTTTTGGTAG
>NW_017679821.1:14595-15514 GCF_001879085.1 Nicotiana attenuata | reverse complement strand
GTAAGTGAAGGAAAAGGAGAAGGAAAAAGTGAAAGAGAGAGAGAAGAAAAATGAAAAAAAAAAAGAAGAAAAAGAAAAGAAAAGAAGGGGAAAAAAAAAGCAGGAAAAGAAAAGAAAAGAAAAAGAAAAGAGAAAAGAAAAGAATGAAAAGAGAGAGAAGGACAAAGGAAGAAGAAAAGAAAGAATAAAGGAAGAGAAAAGAGAAGAAAAAGAAAAGAAAAGGAAAAAAAAGAAAAAAAAACAACAAAAGAAAAGAAGAGAAAGTGGAAGAAAAGAAAAGAGAAATCACAACAACAAAGTAATTTCTATCACCTGAACTACGTTTTGACTTGATCCCGAAAGGGTACGTAGGCAGCCTCCCTCTGAGGTTCAGTCACACCAAAACAAAAATTCAAAAGTCCCCAAGAAAGAAACTGGGGCAGAAGTTGTGTATGTTGTAAGAAAGTTGATTCCGAAAGTTGTAATTTTGAACCCATGTCGAATTGTTTTGAGCCTTTGATACCCTTTCTTTCTAACCCTATCCAAAAGCCCACATTACGGTCCAAAGAAAGACCTTCCGATCAGTCTTCAAGAAATGCCAAGTCAAGCGGGTAAAGGTAATTCATGTCAGGGGCAACACTCTGGTTCAAGCAGGAAAAATCCAAAATGAGAGAGTCTTATTGGTGAAAACCCTCACGGGCACCGTAAGGCGACGTGAGCTGAGAGAAATGAAAAATGAGAGAGTCTTATTGGTGAAAACCCTCACGGGCACCATAAGGCGAAAGCGAGTTGAGAGAAATCAAATGAGATAGGTCTGTGGGTGAAAACCGTTCAAGACACTGCAGGATGAACAAGGTTAGGGTTTGGTTGAAGAAATCAGGATTATGAAATTCTGGGGCAACAAAGCGTGGCAGGTGAAAGTTGATTGGTTGGACGGATT
>NW_017679821.1:9504-11217 GCF_001879085.1 Nicotiana attenuata | reverse complement strand
AGGAGCCCGCCTGGAGAACAGAGGACTACATTTCAAGTTTTAGCGGTCAAAGCATCACTTGGGGAAAGGGAGAACACTTCAGAATGCAATTCAAGGCAGAAACAAAAGATATCATCGGGAGAATACAAGTCAACAAGGCAACAAGAACCACAAGAACAAGTTTGAAGAAATAGATAGAATTTTTGTAAAGCATAGATCATGAGTCTAGTCTAGCTTCTTTTTATCTTTGACATGGTGTAATAAGGGGGTTCAGTAAGCAGTAGCAGCAGCAGCAGCAACAGTGAAATCACAGCTTCATGGTAGTCCCAGCTACTAGACCTTCCTGAACTACACTGACCTGATTCCTTTTTAGCCAAGGATATGTAGGCAGCCTCAGAAGCAGGGTGCGGCCAAACCTTTCAAAAATGCTTCAGACGGAGTATTCAAACGGGCAAAAATCGCTCGTATCCGCTCACTTGTCTTTGCACAAAAACTCTTCGTGTTTCCAAGCTAAGAGGGGCAGCTGTGAGCACGGGATTTTTTCCCTATATGAATTACTCCCATAAACTCAAAACAAAACAATTTTTCCCATCGTTTGCAATTTTGTGGATTTTTGTGGCATTTTTCGTTAATTGTTTGCATTTGTCTGTGCACGTTTATTTTATTTAATTAATAAAAAAATACAAAAAAAAAATATGTTGCATGTGCATTTAGGATTTAAATTTGCATTTCTAAGAATTAATCAGTAATTAAGTTATTCTATAAAAAGGAAAATCACAAAAATAGTTTAATTTGCACCTTTTAATTTTAACTTTGATTTTGAGTAGTTTTGCTTTTAATTTGTTTTTTTTAATTAATTGTGATAATTATCATTTAGGTTTAATTAGTGTTTTCTTTTTAGGTTAATTAGGTTCTAGGAATTAATTTAGATTTTTATTTAATTTTGGAAAAAAAAAGAAAAAAGAATTAACTTGGAAAAAGAAAAGGAATTGAGGAGATAAGAGTTTTGGGCCTGGTTTAATTAAAACCCCAGGCCCAAGTCTTTTCCTGCCGACCCAGTCCATAACCCAGCCCCTGACCCGTCTCTACCCGGTCCATTCCCCCCACTAACTCAAACGACCCCGTTTAGGATAGCTAGTAGATCTGGGCCATCTAGGTTTCTAATCCAACGGTTGGGAAGTGGGGAGGGTTTAATATATTAGTGTCTGAATCGTGTCCCCCCCCCCGACTCTCTCATCTCCCTCATTCATGTCTCAACTCAGAAAACCCTAGAGCCGCCTGAAAATCCTCTCCGTCTCCGGTGGCGGCGCCGGCTCCAACCCCCACCAAAATAACACCATAGAACCACCACAGTCCCCTCATTCCAAATCTCCATTTAATTTCCTTCGAATCTGCCTAGAACCACTCGAATCATAGATCCAAGTTCAAGCCCTAAAAAAAAAAAACTTTACAAACCAGTTGCGGTCGAATCTGGTGGCATGCATCGACCCAAGGTCGCTCTTCTCATGTTTGGAAAGTTGACTCACTACAAAGCTGATGCTAGTCGTTCTTTCTTGACTGAGAAAAGCGACTGGTATCAATTTCGTACGAGTCAAGATGTCGAGTGTCATTTTGAGTTTAGCCAGTGAGTTTCATTTCAATTTTTTGGGTCTGTTTCTGGTTTCATTTTTCACTCGTTGTCCTTCTTCTTTATTTTCTTTTTCCTTATTTTGAAATTTTAACCAAATTTTTCGG
>NW_017679821.1:0-7780 GCF_001879085.1 Nicotiana attenuata | reverse complement strand
AAAATGAAATTGGCATCAGATATTTGGGCTATCACAGGCCCAGGCCGTCAACTTTGCACAATCGAAAATCTGGGCCTGTTTTGAACAACCTTGATATGTCAATCCCCTCCTATGGGGCGTGCTTCTCATAACTTGTTAAAAACTCCCATTTTTACTTATTAAAGGTTTTGGCTCTTGAATGATTTAATCATAGGTTTTTGGGCCTTCGTGTTAAATAGCACACTTGAGTTAAGAGGTATTTCCTCTTGTTCAAGTGTGGACTTGAACTTGAGGCCCATTTGCCTTGATTACTTTTAATGGTAATTAATAATGCTAATTAACTAGGCCCTTTTAGAGACAAATCCAATAGAAAATCATAGTTTGCTCTAGGATGACCTTTAAATAATAAAATAAGGTGAGCCGCACCAAATGAAATACATAAATTGTGTGGCCCTCTTTAAATGCTTATAAAAAATATTTAGAATTCGGGCGTGCCGTTTAGTGAATTTCACGGCCTCCCGCAAAGATAATAACACGCTAGCCACTTTAGGCGCGCTTTCTAATAATTTACCTTCTTAAATACGGGTGTGCATTTCATGCGACCCAAATCCAAATCCCAAAACGTTGAATAAGAATGTGTCGAGGATCCGGGTGCATTTCATGTGACGTGATCCGAAAAGACATTTTTAAACGACGTTCACTTTCTTAAAAGATTTTCTAACTAAAAGCGGTTAAATAATTCTAAAAAAACATGCACAATAGGATAACATGTACTAAAATCAGATTTTGCAAAATATAGCAGTTGAGCGACCGTGCTCGAACCACGGAACTCGGGAGTGCCTAACCCCTTCTCCCGGGTTAATAGAATTCGTTACTCGGATGTCTGGTTCGCGACTGTAATACAGAGTCAAACCCTTTCCTCGATTCGGGATTCAAACCGGTGACTTGGGACACCATAAATCTCCCAAGTGGCGACCCTGAATCTTTTAATAAAACGAATCCCGTTTCGATTGTCCTTTAATTGGAAAAACTCCTTTTATTATACTCTTCCGGGGGTAAAGGAGGTGTGACAGCTCTGGCGACTCTGCTGGGGACAAGAACCCAGAATTTCGGTTCAGGGTTCAAGAATTCGAGTTCAGTTAAATTGTTATATCTGGCTTTATTTGATTTTGCTATATGTTCCATGCCTTATGTGCTAAATGTTTTACCACTTTGATATTGGTTGAATTGTATATAAACTATTACGAATCCCTTCCTCTCTCTGAGTCTTCTACATCATGGAGAAGGGTGCACTTCGTGTAGCTTCTCTTCTGTTTAGAGTCTTTTCCAATTTAGAACGAGGTTTGGATAAGTTGCTAAGCCGGCGGAGCTTCTGTATCCCCGGTACGCTGCCTCCCCCTCGGCCCGAGTTGTCCGCTCGGGTAAGCCAGGTCTAGACCAATAAACCTAGGGTTTAAACCTAGAAGAACAATAACCTCATGCCGGATCCCTAGTAGGCGTTTGTTTGCATCATGTGCATTTGACTTAGGGGACTCAACATAGGGGTTGGGTCCGTCTAGGACAGGTGACCTGAATTGAAATGACCATCCTGATGCATCTTACGTGCTACTTGCACATTTATTTGCTCGGTTTTGCATGTGGACCTGCTTGTATATAATAAGTGAAAATTGTGAAAAAATAGCAGGTTAGGACTAAGTGAGGGTGACCATTTGTTTGAAAAACCAATGCCCAAATAGTACTGAAATGCTGCCGGATTTTCGAAAAATAAAAAAGAAAAAGAGAAAAGATTTGAAAATAGAAAGAAAATGGTTACTCAAAATAGCTTTGGTTTTGGAAAATCTGCCCGAACTACGCTGGTTTGATTCTCACCGGATGTGAGATACGTAGGCAACCCTTATCGGGTCCAACCACCCCTTTTCAAAAATAGCCAAATAATGTCAAAATTTTAAATTATTGTCAAAATAAGTCGGGTGACGCCATTCTTGTTAAACCGAATGTCCCTCAAAAAGGCGCCGGAAGGCCGTTTTGCAAGAACAGCCACCCTGAGTCATTTTAAAACGGGTTGCGGGCACAACCTTAAAATCTCCCTGTCGGAAGTGCTGAAGGGCCGTATTCGCAAAACCGAGTCTCTGTTTTCTTAAATAAAATTTTTGAAAAATAGCCACTTTGCTTTTTAAGTCAAAATAAGTCATTACATGGCCAGTTTTCTCTAAATAGTCACAGTTGACATTGAAACCTTCTCAGTCGCGGCCCGGGCGATGCCGAGTGATGCCCCGCAGGCCCCAGGATGTGAAGCTTTGATGTACTCCTGCTCTAGTTTTAATCATCGAGTCTGCAAAAATAACCTAATAAACTTTTAATCGGAGTTTCATAATGGAAATTTGAAAAAAATCCCGAAAGAGAGAAAGGCAGTAAAATGAGAGGGAAGAGTGAGAGGTTAAAGCAAAAACCGGCCTGACAAATAAATAAAGAACGTCGGGATGACGCATGCAACCAAGCAAAGGCATAATAGAAATGAATAACTGCTTAGGTGCATTCATTCCCCAATGTGCGGTTATCTATCTGTTAATGCTCTAACCGCTAACAAAGTTGTTGTTGATGAGTTCAGGCAAGTGGTTAAGTTGACTGGCATTCTGGCAACCCATCCCTGTAACACCCGCTCTAAGGATAAGTCAAACATGGTCAACCAGGAATTAGACGCAAGCATTGTCGACCCGTCTCGGGAGGAGGAAGTAGTGGACGTTAATGCAATGAAGGAGGAAATGTATAAATTGAAGCAACAAATGGCCGAGATGTACCAGGCCTGGTCAAAGGGACATCCACCACCAACCTATCCTGCTAACCCCACCTACTTCCCACCACTAGCTCAGCCTCAAGATCCTCCCACAGTGAACTCATCTCCGGCTTTCCCTACTTACCAGCAGTACTACGGAACCACCTCTCAAACACTACCTCCTCCACCACTTAAACAAATTCCATGCCCTCCACCGCCAACTACTCTTGTGTTTGTGGCTCCCCCACCTGTCGCATTACACAGGTCTTCTAGCGAACCTTTGTTCCAAACCCATGATAACCAGTATTACCCACCCGAAGCCACTTTCAAACCACCAGAACCATGCTCTTATACTCCCCGTCTGGATCTCTCAGCTGAAGAAGAAAAGCCTCCCAAAAACCCTGAGCAAGAGGAAATGATACGCAAGGTTAAGAGCCTAGAGCAATCATTCAGAAATATGCAGGGTCTCGGAGGTCAAGGGAGTGTAGCCTACAAGGACTTGTGCCTATTTCCCGATGTCCAGTTGCCAGCAGGATTCAAGTTACCCAAGTTTGATTTATATGATGGACATGGTGATCCGGTGGCCCACTTGAGGGGGTTTTGCAGCAAAATGAGAGGAGCTGGGGGAAGGGACGAGTTATTGATGGCTTACTTCAGTCAAAGTCTAAGTGGAGCAGCCTTGGAGTGGTACACACGACAGGATCATGCTCGATGGTACACTTGGGACGATCTGGCCCAAGCATTTGCATGTCATTTCCAGTATAATCTCGAAATTGTCCCGGACCGTCTGTCACTGACCAAAATTGAGAAGAAGCCCGGGGAAAGCTTCAGAGAATACGGTTTTCGGTGGAGAGAGCAGGAGGCAAGAGTCGATCCTCCAATGAAAGAGAGCGAGATGGTTGATTATTTCCTACAGGCTTTGGAGCCCACCTACTATGGTCACTTGGTGTCAGCAGTGGGGAAAACTTTCAACGAGGTAGTGAAAATGGGAAGTATGGTGGAAGAGGGTCTCAAGTCTAACAAGATTATGAGCTATTCGGCGATCAAGGCGACTACTCAGGCCATCCAGAGCGGCACTGGAGGGGTATTGGGAAAGAAAAAGAAAGAAGATGTTGCAGCAGTGGAATTGGGAGCTTGGTCCAGAGATCCATCACCATGCTATCACCAACCTCGCCCTCATCCCCAAACCTACCCACACACCCCATATGGCCCACCGCAACACTACTACCCACCTCCTGTCCCCCATTTCTCTGTCCACCATGCCCAAACATACCCCCAACCTCCTACCCCTGCGCAATGGCGCGCACCCACCCCACAAAATACTTACCCAGCTCAAAACACCTACCCACCCCCGAGAACCAACAGAAACCCCACTGGAACCGGTTTTCGACCTAACCCTGCATTTAAGAATGATAGGCTGCAAAAGAAGAAGACTTTCACTCCATTGGGTGAATCTTACACTAGCTTATACCACAGGTTGAGACAGTTGGGCATGTTGAGTCCGATTGAATCCAAATTGCCAAATCCTCCCCCAAGGAATCTGGACCACTCTGTGAGTTGGGAGTATTGCTCAGGTGCTCCGGGACATGACACAGAAAAATGCTGGCACTTGAAAACGTCCATCCAGGAGCTCATTGACACCCGCCGAATTGAAGTGCAAGCCCCAGAAATGCCTAACATCACCCAAAATCCATTGCCAATCCATCACGAGACCCATATGATTGAGCTAGTACAAAAGGGAGAGCATAAGAAACCGTCACAAACTGTAATGATGATCAGAGCTAGTGAGGATAGATCAAATGAGAAATTAACAAGAGCGAGAGCATTGATCAAGGTAGAAGAGACAGGTAGCAAACCAGTTGTGGTGGTAAAGAGAGCTTTTGAGCAGTGTGCAGTAAACAAGAACCGGCTAAAGTGGTAGTGCGGCGGCAACTGTCAAGCCCGTTGTGATTGTAAAAGGGGCTCGCGCAGAGCCGGTTATCATCAAGCCAGTGACTCAGTTACCAGTAATCAGTGAAAAGGCCGTCCCATGGAATTACGGCCAAGTGACAGTGACGTATAAGGGGAAGGAAGTTAAGGAAGAAGTGTGTGAAACCCATGGGCTGACTCGCTCAGGAAGATGCTTTGCTCCTGACGAGCTGAGAAAGGCTAAAATCACCAAAGATAATCCAGTACCAGTAAAGAAAGTTGTAACTGAAGAAGAGGCAGAAGAATTCTTAAAGAAGATGAAGGCACAAGATTATTCCATTGTAGAACAGTTGAGAAAGACCCCGGCACAGATCTCATTGCTCTCATTATTGATTCACTCAAATGAAGCCCATGTTCCTGATAAGATTTCTGTGAACCATTTAGAGAAAATAGCAAACAAGATTTTTGAAGTCAACAGGGTTACATTTTCTGATGACGAGCTGCCTTTGGAAGGCACTGAGCATAATAGAGCACTTTACCTCACGGTGAAATGTGAAGACTCCGTGGTCACCCGGGTGTTGATTGACAACGGGTCCAGGTCAAACATTTGCCCTCTCTCCACCCTGGAAAATTTAAAGGTGGATAGTGAGAGAATCCACAAGAATAGTATTTGCGTGCGAGGATTTGACGGAGGAGGCAAGGACACAGTCGGGGATATAGTGTTGGAACTGACAATAGGTCCGATCGAATTCACTATGGAGTTCCAGGTGCTCGACGTGGCTGTCTCTTACAACCTTTTGTTAGGCTGACCCTGGATCCATGCAGCAAAAGCAGTGCCATCTACCTTGCACCAGATAGTTAAATTCGAGTGGGACAGGCAAGAGATTGTGGTGCATGGGGAAGATAGTTCGTGTACTCTGGGTGGTGCCATTGTGCCTTTCATAGAAGCTGAAGACGACAAAGGTCCATGGGTTTATCAAGTCTTTGATACGGTATCGGTTGAAAAGATCCCGGAAGGGGAGTGTATTCCTGTGCCAAAGGTAGCTGCTGCATCCGTCATGGTTGCGTCGGAAATGCTGAAGAACGAATTTGTACCTGGAAAAGGCTTGGGTGCTTTTTTACAAGGCATAGTACAGCCGGTGCCCCTTCCTGCAAACCTGGATACTTTTGGTTTAGGCTTCAATCCCACTGCTGCAGACATAAGGCGAGCTAGAAAAATGAAAAAGAAAGCATGGACCCTTCCAAAACCCATCCCCCGCCTTTCCCGTTCCTTTGTCAGGCCTGGTACTAAGAAGCGCCTAGCAACAGCAATGCCCAGTGGTGTGGTCGATCCCGACAAGGAGCTGATTGAGAGGTTTGAAAAGCTGTTTTATGAGGTGAATGTATTGGATGCCGGAGAAGGTCCAAGCAAGGCAGATGTTAAGTTCGTGGGGCCCTAGGCAAAGCTTAACAATTGGGAAGCAACTCCCCTTCCTACCCGGGAGGAGTCTTGGTATTTTGATTTCCTTTCAGTTTAATCTGGATTATTTCCAAGGTTGTAATTCAGATGCTATGTTCCGTCCGTTTGGATGAGTTAAACCTTGTTATCTTAAATATTAATGAAATGCAATTTGCCTCTTTTTCATTCCTGATAGTTTTCATTTTTGTCTTTCTTTTCTTTCTTGTACGGTCCCTTTTACGCTGGTTTCAGTGATGTGTCATGCATGAGGAGTCTTCAGCCCAGTCTTAAATGCCAATCTAACTCAGACATAATAATACAAGAAATTGAGTGTGATGACGAAATAGAATATGATGATGAGGAAGCTTTTGAGGAAATCAGTAAAGAATTAAGCCATTTTGAAGAAAAACCCAAACCTAATCTGAATGACACAGAGACAATCAATTTAGGGGATCAGGAGAATGTGCGAGAAACGAAAATAAGTGTCTATTTGGAACCTCAGCTACGAGAAGAGATAATTAAAGCAAGTTTTGAGTATAAAGATGTTTTTGCATGGTCATATGATGACATGCCAGGTTTAAGCACTGATTTGGTGGTCCACAAATTGCCCACTGACCCAGCATGCCCTCCTGTCAAGAAGAAGCTAAGGAAATTTAAAACAGACATTAGTGTGAAAATCAAAGAAGAGGTCACCCAGCAGTTTGAGGCAAAGGTCATCCGAGTCACGCGGTATCCCACTTGGTTAGCCAATGTTGTGCCTGTGCCAAAGAAGGATGGAAAGACCAGAGTGTGCGTAGATTACCGTGACCCCAATAAGGCAAGTCCGAAAGACAACTTCCCACTACCAAACATCCACATATTGATCGACAATTGTGCCAAACATGAGATTGGTTCCTTCGTGGATTGTTATGCGGGCTATCACCAGATTTTGATGGATGACGAGGATGCAGAAAAGACGGCATTCATCACACCTTGGGGAACGTATTGTTATAGGGTCATGCCATTTAGGTTAAAGAATGCAGGGGCAACGTATATGAGGGCGACGACCACCATGTTCCATGACATGATACATCGGGAAATTGAGGTCTATGTAGACGACGTGATCATAAAGTCGAGGAAACAATGTGACCATGTCAAGGACTTGAGGAAATTCTTCCAGAGACTCCGCAGGTACAACCTCAAGCTTAATCCAGCAAAGTGTGTGTTTGGAGTCCCATCTGGGAAGTTGTTGGGATTCGTGGTAAGTCGGCGCGGTATTGAGTTAGACCTGTCCAAGATCAAAGCCATTCAGGCGCTACCACCGCAAAGGAAGAGGTGATGAGTTTGCTTGGCAGATTGAATTACATCAGCAGGTTCATTGCCCAGCTCACAACGACTTGCGAGCCCATCTTTAAGCTGCTAAAGAAAGATGTCGCGGTCAGATGGACGGATGAATGTCAAGCAGCATTTGACAAAATTAAGGAGTATTTGGCTAGTCCACCCGTGTTGGTCCCGCCGGAGCCGGGAAGACCCTTGATCCTTTATCTGACCGTTTTGGATAATTCTTTTGGTTGTGTACTGGGGCAGCATGACATCACAAGAAAGAAAGAGAAGGCGATTTACTACCTCAGCAAGAAGTTCACATCATATGAGGTGAAGTACACTCAACTTGAGAGGACGTGTTGTGCCTTAACCTGGGTAGC
>NW_017679820.1:13929-15518 GCF_001879085.1 Nicotiana attenuata | reverse complement strand
ATGATCGGTCGGCGTTACATCCTCCCCCACTTAAACACACGTTCGCCTCGAACGTACCTAGAGTTGTTCTAAAAGCCAAACACTCACTGAATAACCTTACCATGCATATACCCGGGGGTGATCCCATATCACCCTAACTCATATAGGTCCGATAACACAACATAGCTGAAATTTCACATTCCATCCTAGTCCCATAAACCCTACGACCACACTTTCACTTCTGAAACCATCAATACGATCCAGAACCTCACACCTACACTCTGAATAGTCCCGAACCAGCCATAATAGCCCATGCCTGCAACGTCCAGTGCAATTATATGATATACCACATAACTCAAACACATGCAGCAATAACTTCCATTCACAGCAGATGCCTACAACAACCAAAATACCGATAAAAACCTCTTATTAGCTAAAGTCTCATTCCAACACTTTCATATACTTCCAACGATAAATGAAACACGCAATAAACCATAACCATCGTCAAGCATTCATGAGGCCATTTCTCCTCTGGCAATTACCATAGCAAATTTTGAACCGAACCTCGATACTTACCCATCAAACATGCTGAAATCGAATTCGTTTGTATTCATTAATGATCTCAACGATCTCTTCTGACCAAACACACCACCCCTGGTGACATGACACATCAATACAGCCTAAGCCACAACCTGCATAACTACGCGCACCAATAAGCAACAGTCCGAACATACTCAAATCATGAAAATGACACAATTGAAAGAGCTGTACCTCAAGCTCACCAGTACCATCACAACACAAGGCTGGGAATCCGTCTCAAATCATATAATAGAACACACGAATTTATCCCGCAAGATCATATCTCCACATAGTTTCGCGGCAATGCGCGATCCTATCCAAACACTGCTTCGCCTGAAACACCTCAAGTCACTATGCTCGAAAGCAACAACCACACACCATTTGACGTCTGGAACTAAAGCACATCATCATACCCACGGTGAGACAAATAATATATACCACGCAACCCGATAGGTCATAACCGATACTCCATTCACCGAGCAACACCCAATTACTCTTCCCGCTCGACTTCCACTATGAATCCCCAATAGAACCACACCACATGTGCCCCTAACCAACAAATCATAACGTCTCACAACACAGAAAAGCAACTCATAGATCTCCCCAGATCACTAACAAGCTCAACAACGATCGAATTAACCTATCCCTCAACAATACAATTCGGGGCCAACCAAGCCGACTCAAACTAGAACACGCGCCCACATTGGCCTGCCAACGAACTCATTAACAAGGAAGCCTGAAGCTGCTACTTCCACTACTACAACTCTTATCGGAGCCATGCGATACGGTGCCCGGCACCAAATCAATACCGAAATCCACAACCTCGCCCGGCGACATGCCCGGCCACAAGAAACGCATCCGAAAAGTCCCTCCACACCAGAACTAAATCGATGGTAGAAACCCCTGCACCAACATCCATCACGAAGGCCCAATTAAGAAAAACAATCCTTCCCAGCCGTCCGCTGGGTCCTTGAAATATAAACCACTCTGCTAGCACATAATCCGACGCACCTCGCCACTCAACCCGTGGC
>NW_017679820.1:0-10891 GCF_001879085.1 Nicotiana attenuata | reverse complement strand
CATAATACAACCCAAAAACACAGCCCAAACCGGGGCGTTGTCACAAGTACGGCATATTTTAGAGTTATTAAATACAACTACAATGGGCCCGGAATAAACAAAGTAGGACTGATAAGCAAAGGATGAAATGCGGTTGCTGCGAACGGCTGGCAGCCACCTTGCTAAATCAGACAACACTGCTCCGATCAGCCAAAACCCGCTACCGGTGTTAATACATGCATCTGCACCAAGTAGTGCAGGGGAGTAAAGTGAGTTACTTCCAAAACTCAGTGAGTAATAAAGGTAAATAACAATTGAGCAGTAAAAATCTACGTAAAGCAAACCATTCATTGCTGTTATAGAAGCAGTTGTAAAACCCTTTTGAGAAAAAGCAGTTTGAAGCCTGATGAAATCTTTAGAAAATATCTCTAGCCTCAGTTTAAACATCTTTGAAGATGACTTTTTCAACAGTTTACGTAGATGATTGCAAAATAGTTAATGCCGATAAGTACAGAAAATCCGCCCCTCGAGCACAAATTACCACATGATAACAGGTAAAATGACAAAGTAATATGAAAATATGAACACAATAAAGGTTGACCCTCGGGCATATATCTCAGAACCAGTACCAGCCCTCGGGCCTCACTTTTCAGAACCACTCTCAGAATAGTATCATCAGTATAGCATACCGCTTTGGTGGCGGCGCCCGATTCATATATCGCTACGGCGTGCAGGCCCGATTCATATATCGTCGACGACGCTCATTTGCGGGGTGGTGCGAGAACTCGGGAGGGCCACTTTACCGGGCGCCCAAGCGCAATATCAAGCAATGGCATTTCAAATCCTCGGGCACTCGCCTCCCACATCACTCCGGACACTCATCTCACATCACTCACAGCACCTCGTGGCATTCATAAATGTATCTCAGGCCCTCGGCCTCATATCCACTCAGCATGTCCTCACATATGGCTCCTCGGCCTCACTCAGTCCGAAAAATCCATCACCGCCTCTCGGGCATTAGTAAAAACAATATGTCTCAAGCCCAAAACATCATTTAGAAATATCATTTAAGTTTCAAATTCCGTAGTAAGAGTGGCTGAGTTGTAAAAACAGGTAGATATCAACAGAAGACTGAGTTCAAGTAAATATTCAAAAACAGTGAGGAAATAGTGATAAACATCCCCGAAGGGATTCAAATAGCTTGCACGCAAGCCCACAAATAAGGCAATCAGCCCAAAATCATTGATGATAACAAATAAGTTTCATTCAAATACACGGTAAAATCATCCAATCGGGGCGGACCAAGTTCACAATTCCCCAACGGTGCTCTACCCACGCTCTGCTATTCCGGCGGAGCAAGTCACCCTCAACAAGCCACTACGATTGTTGCAATCTTTAGGAGGTTATGCAATACCACTCAGAAATTATTTACAATCATTACTCTACTCTCGAACCGTCGAAATTCTTAGACATGCAACCACCTTTGCCCTCCAAATCGGCCTCCAACCGCGGGGCGTCGAATCTATCCAAAATCAAACGAATTACATCACAATATGACTAAAGAAACAAAGCCCAAGCGAAAACAAATCAATAATGGGCACACAATCCGAAAATTACAAAACCCGAGCCCGTGCACTCCTCGAAATCAGAATTTTTCACATTAATCAGATCACTTATCTTCCCACAAGTTATACATATCAAAAGAAAGTTCTCAAATCCGACCTCAAATGGTCCTTCAAATCCCAATTTAAAAGTCCAATTTCTCAAGCCCTAGTTCTTCAATTTTAGGCTTAGTTTCCATGAATTCCTAGGTGGATTTCACAATAAAAATGAGTTTTAAGTTCGAAAATCTTACCTCCAATTGATTCCCCTTGAATCCCTCTTTAATCTCCACCAAGAAGCTCTCAAAATGGTCAACCATGGAGGAAAAATGACCCAAAATTGCGGATGAAGTGACTTAAAACATTCTGCCCAGCACTGACCATTACTTCATCGCGATCGTGACCCAAGTCACGCGATCGCGAAGCACTAAATTTCCACCTCTCAAATTAACACTATGCGAACGCGATGATGCTGCTGCGAACGCGATGCTTTAAATCCCAGAGCTACGCGAACGCGACCCCAATGATGCGAACGCGAAGAGCAAAACACTGGACCCACAATTACTTATACGCGAATGCGTAATACTGTACGCGAACGCGAAGCACAAGCTCAGGGCAGCCCATACTCCTTCTACGCGATCGCGAGGGACCTCATGCGATCGCGAAGGCCAAAAATTGACTGCAACTGCTGCTGCAATTTCTGCAACTCCTCAACCTAGAAATTGGTCCGATTGACCATCCGATACTCACCCGAGGCTCCCGGGACCTCAACCAATGCTACCAACATAACCCATAACATCATTCAAACTTGTTACAATCATCAAAACACCTCAAACAACATCAAATTACCCAAAACTCATTGAATTCAAGCCTAAGTTTTCTAAAAACTTCCGATACACTTTCGATCAAGAACCCAACCAAATCACGTCCGAATGACCTAAAATTTTGCACACACATCACAAACGACATAAAGAAGCTACAGCAACTCTGGGAATTCCATTCCGATCCCCGGATCAAAATCTCACCTACCAACCGGAAATCGCTAGAATACTAACTTTGCCAATTCAAGCCTAATTCTACACCGGACCTCCAAAACCAATTCCGATCACACTCTTAAGTCATAAATTACCCAACGAAGCTAACCAAACCATAAAAACTCCGATCCGAGCTCATATACCAATAAGTCAACTCTTGGTCAAACCTTTCAAATTCAAAGCTTTCAACTGAGACTGTTCTTTCAAATTCATACCGATTTCTGTGAAAACCAAAACCAACGATCTACGTCAGGCATAACACATTACACGGGGCAAGTCATGCCCGAGAACTGGCAATCAAAGTGCAAAAGCTCTAAACGACCGGTCGGGTCGTTACACAATGATATGTGCAATCAGTTTTCGATATCTTATTTGTCTAGCATGACATGAAAACTTGATATGCATCTAACGTCTATTACATGGCTTATATGACTTAACTTATATGACAATTTTTGAAGGATTTAAATTGCTTAAAGCATATACAATTCTTGATCTTGAAGTACCACATTCTCAGTGCAAGTTGTGCACATATGTATCTTGCTATAACTATAAGCATGATAATATGATAGCGAAAATACCTCTTTGGAGATATTGAAAAGGCCATTCCACGGCAGTTTATGAAGACTACCTCTTTATCAAGAATGATGATTTCAAGGTGCAATATATTCATTCAAGTTAATATGGCTGATTTGTTTATCAAATCTCTACCAACGATCTCTGGAAGATGGTGCACAAGATTGAGATGCGAAGGCTCAAAGATGTGAATTGATGCTCTCATCAGGGAGAGTTAATACGCGCTGTACTCTTTTTTCCTTACAAGGTTTTGTCCCGTTGGGTTTTCCTTGTAAGGTTTTTAACGAGGCAACCACAAGGCGTATTGTTAGATATGTGTACTCTTTTTCCTTTACTAGAATTTTTTTCCACTGGGTTTTATTTTAGTTAAGGTTTTAACGAGGCACATTATCTGTTGAATAGACATCCAAGGGGGAGTGTTATAACCAGAATTCTATTTAAGGTGAATGTCTATATTTTAGAGAGATTTAGGGATTTTACTTGGTGGCTAAGTCACTCTTTCCCTATAAATAGAGGGGTTCTATTCCAATGTAATTGATCTCAAATCAATTAGAATTCTCTCTTCCTACTCTTCTCTGCAATATTCTTCTTCTTCTTTTATTATTTCATAACACATTGGTGTTTTAAGATATTTTACTTTTAGGAAGTTTACGTTTTCCCCCTGTTTGACCAAAAAGTATTAAACTTTTTGTTAAACTAATTAATGAATGGAATATAGGATAAATCTTAGCCAAAGGTAATTAACTCTAGATCACAACATATTGAGTATAAAATTTGGAAGAGGATAAACTAATTTAATATTTCTTGAGATAGCTATCATACATTAAGCAAGAATGGTCTGTGACAGACTTGGATTACAGTGGAAGGGATACAAAAGATGAAAAGGAAGCTGCAGATAACCGAGGAATCTCCTCCCCTTCTCTTCCTGATATTGCTCTTGTTAGTCATAGCCAATCCCCCTTTCATAGTTCCCTCCCCCTTTTATATATTAACAATGTTCCCTTTTGTCCAACGGTCTTTTACCAGTCTCCTTTCCTGCGACAGATCCAAGTCCACACGCTTATCCCGTGATCTAAGCTTTTTGACGACCTGACCTTGACAGGGACCGTGGGGCCCATCGCCATTACGCCTCGTGGGCACGACCATGACGGGGTAGAACTATTCTATCGCCCCCAGCTCTCAAGGTCAGATTTCGACCCATACAATTAGTCCCTCCGTCCATTGGGGTCGTCTTCGGGGCGAGCTCAATGGGCGGACCCTGTATATTCAAGAATTTAGGAGAAATCTGGTCATTATGCGAGGACGGAGTCCTTATGGCGAGATGGCAGTGATGTTTTAGGAACTTTACCGAACCGTTACGTCCGTTTGGAGTTGGATCATCACGTCGGTTTGGGCTATCATGAATGCCTGTTACGTGTCATTATGACGCACGTTCCCCAGGCATCGCATCGCTTCTCGTGCCTTTTTAGCTTTTGGCGGCTCTTGGGTTTCCTGCTCAGGGCATTTGGGTCCCTATATATGGGGGGAACTCGTCATTCGATTGTTACGCTTTTCGTCTTGCTTGAAGAATTTTGCAACCTTCCACCTTCTTCCACATTTCATATTCGTGCTTTTGTCAAAAGGAGGTGTATCCACCCTTTTTATTTCCTCATCATTCTTGTTCATCTAACCAGGCTAGATAAATGGCTGATTCCTCTTCTCAGACTGACAAATTCATCGGAGCTCCGGTGCAGGAAAACGATACACCCCTTCTTGGAGAGGGGGTGGAGGTGGCGGAAGACGAGATGTTTCCGACTGTGGATGAGATACTGCTCCGTTCGGGGAAGTTATGGACCGACTTTAATAGTCCTGCCGGAGATGATTCGGAACCTGTCCCCTCTACCATGGATGAAGCGGCAATTATGGCGCTCAAAGCTAAATGGGGAATCCCCAACCATATAGACATGATACCGGCAACGGGGGTGGACATCGTGCACTTGAATCGCCCGGGGTACTGCGCATTTTATGCGTATCCTTTCGTCGTCGGGTATACGCTCCCTCTCCCTTCTCTAGTGATAGACTTCTGCCATTTCTACGAGGTGTGCCCGGCTCAGCTCTCACCGTACGCGTACAAGCTCTTCCTCATGCTCATCAAGTTTGCGGAGCTCGCCGGTCGAGGGATTACTTTGGGGCACATGCTTAATATTTTTGCCCCTCAATTTCTTCGGGGCACGATGATTCATATGCGCCATCGGGGAATCAAGAGCTTAGTGGTGAAGATGGATGATAAGGCTAACCGTCGCTTTTGGGAAAGCTATTTTTACGTGTGGACAGAGCACCTTGTGGCGGACCCGGCAGGATTCCCTGAGACATGGAACTTCGCCCGTAAGTTTTGTTTGTTTTGTGATTTTTCTCAAGGCGATCGCCGATCGTTCTTCTTTGGTCAATTTTGCTGACTTGTTTCTACTTTTTAGCCGAGAGATTACCTCCCCCGCCAGTTGATGATATTCGTGAGTGGGTGGGCGCGGTTCTCCCCCATAAAAGGGGCATTCGCGAGTGGACGTCCTTTTACGAGAAATACGGGCGTAAACCTCTCACTGGTGAGTCGGCCTGCTCTCTCTTCCGTAAGGTTCGATCTTGTCATTATATGACTGTTTTTCTTTGTTGACAGGGAGAACGCGAATGAAGAGGCCTCCTCCTCTCGCATTCCGTCGACCGGCGCCCCCTGCCCGTCCTGCACCGAGGGCTGCTATTCAGCCTGCATCGAGAGTCGCTAACCAATCTGCACCTGCGGCCGGAGCTGCAAGCGCAGCGGCTACTTCTCAACCTGAGACTCCAGTCCCTACTATCCGCTCCATGGGCGAGTCATCCCGTGCTGGTAGTGGAGAGGGCCCATCGAAGAGACGACGGGTGGCCCTAGAGATGGCGCCTCTTACCGAAATGTCGTCGAGGGTCGACCTTGATTTGATGACCCCTGATGTCGGCGGTGATGTCGGTCCGATCATAGAGGCTACATCGGTTACGAGAGATCAACAAGCCGAAGTGGTGGGGAGACGGATTCCCGAGGCCGCCACTATTGTCTCGAGCGGCCCTTCGACATCCCGTCCGACCCGCACTTCTTCTCGGACTGAAGAGAAGGGAAAAGGCGTCATGGTCGACGACTACGAGTCTGAGTCAGGCCTTGATCCTGACGACGTTAGGATGTTCGAGGAGGGCTTCACCCGAACCGTGGTAACGGTGGGGGGTCCTTCTCGAATACTTGAGATTCCATCGGACCTCAACCTTTTGCAAGACACGATGGATTTTGTACCGAAGTTTGATCTCTTATGCTCGGCCGCGGAGAGTGGAGCTCTTCAGGACGTCAGCGACGTCGGACTATCACGTGGAGTGGCCGCGATGGGCCTATGGGTGAGTTCCTTTCTGTATGTTTCCCTTTGTTCGTTGCTTTTTCGTTTAATTTTGGCCCTTATCGACTATCTTCCTCTCTTTTCTTTCAGTATTACATGCTGGAGATCGAGAGTGCTCGCAGGGTCGAGACTCGGGCCAAGATCTTTCTGACGATGCTTGAGAAGTATTAGCGGTATCACAATAGGTGCCGTGAGACGCATGAGCGGCTCAAGGCGGGCGCTAGCACCCAATCCCTCGGAGAAAAGTTGGAAAAGCGGGACCGGGAACTGATGCAGTCCATTCGTAGGTGTAGTGAGATCGAGGAGCTGCTTCGTACCAAGGACGAAGAACTCGAGTTAGGAAAAAGGGTTGCTGCCAAATGCGAGCATCTTCAGGCGAAGGTGTCGTCATTACAAGCCTAACTTGATCAGAGTGCCGCCAGAGTCGAAATTCTGAGTGCGGAAAGGATGGGGAAGTTAGCTGAGCTGGAGAGAAAAGTAGCCGAATTGGAGAATGTCGAGAATTGGTAGCGATATTCCGCTGATTCTGGATCTAAAGGAAACTAACAAATTTGGCTAAGAAATCCCCATAGACGGCGCCAAATCGTTTGACCAAAAAGTATTAAACTTTTTGTTAAACTAAGTAATGAATGGAATATAGGATAAATCTTAGCCAAAGGTAATTAACTCTAGATCACAACATATTGAGTATAAAAATTGGAAAAGGATAAACTAATTTAATATTTCTTGAGATAGCTATCATACATTAAGAAAGAATGGTAAGCTTACATCTGTGACAGACTTGGATTACAGTGGAAGGGATACAAAAGATGAAAAGGAAGCTGCAGATAACCGAGGAATCTCCTCCCCTTCTCTTCCTGATATTGCTCTTGTTAGTTATAGCCAATCCCCCTTTCACAATTCCCTCCTCCCCTTTATATATTAACAATGTTCCCTTTTGTCCAACGGTCATTTACCAAGTCTCCTTTCCTGCGACAGTCTTTTGATAGTTATTTAAGTCCGCATGCTTACCCGGCGATGTAAGCTTTTTGATGGCCTGACCTCAACAGGGACCGTGGGGCCCGTCGCCATTACGCCTCGTGGGCACGGCCATGACGGGGTCGAACTTTTCTATCGCCCCCAGCTCTCAGGGTCAGATTTCGACCCATACACCCCCGAGTTGAGAATTAACGGATCTCAACCTAACTCTTGTCCTTGGTGAAGCTAAGTTACTCCTAACACTTAACGGCATGATTAATGCGTTTAACAAAGATGGTTGTAAAAATACATTTCTGAACTGACATTTTAAACCTTAACACACTTGTTCTGAGTGATAGACGAATAGTTGAACCACTGTAGTAGTTACGTTAGATAAAAAAGTTACTAATAAAATGGAAATAAATTGAAACTTATGAGCAAAGTGCAAACCCTTTTAGTCTTGTACCATAAGTGACAGCTATATCTAAACCATAACTTATTTTGATTGATTGGCGATGTAATAATATTGATAATAGGCAAAATCTAGATGATTTAGCTATTATGTATGCTTTCGCTTGATTATATTTCAAGGTCATATTATGATTAATTGATGAAATATGGGCTCTAATTGTGAATTGTATATATCTCAGGTTAAGGAGCTTATATTATGCTAGAAAATATGATTTGGAACCATTTTGGAGCAACAAAGATTCCTCGGAGTTTTGTATGGTTGAAGACAAAGCAAAATATCAAGGCCACAGCACAACTGCGTTAGCGCGCCCAAATGCGCTGCAGCGCTAATAAATGCGCGGCCAAGACAGAACCTCAGCAAACTAGCGAGGCCAGATGCGCGGTCAAATGCGCCGCAGCGCTAGTCCAAAATCCGGCGATGGTTCATTAGGGGCAAAAGTGGAAATCTGGAGAAAAAATTCACTTAACCTATATAAGGTCAAGCTCACCCAAGGAAGTTTTTATCAAGGTTTTTAGAGGCTAAGGCAAGAACTAAGGAGGTAGAGGAGGACGTTTTTGACCAAGGAAGAGCACAGAGCCGCCGTGGAGGCCGGGTTTCATCTTTTCTTCCACCAACTTAGTCTTTTTATGTTTCTTTGTATGATTTGTTGTTTTGCTACCATGTCTATGTGGAGCTAAACTTCACGTTCTAGGGTTGTGGTTCTTTCATGACTATTGTTATTCGGATATTGATTTTGATTTCTTAGTTTATCATATTAGTTTATTTATTTAGTCCTACACTTAATTATTTGATTGCTTGATCACCAATTAAATACTATCTACGAATCTAGAGTTGAACTCGAAAGTGAGAATTCTAGATTGCATATAGGATTGAGTAGAGCAAGTTCTTGAACCTGGGCATCGGGAAACGGATTCGCAATTAGGATAAACATATACCTAATTGCCTTGCTTGGTTGAAATACAGGAATTATAAATGCGTTCTTGTTGATTCTAACTCCATAGACATATAGGCGTTAAGTTAGCTTGAATAGGCGAGTAAGAACTCGACAGATTTTTATGAGCAATATTAACCCTGTCAACCAACAAACTAGATAAATTAGTTAGTTAATTCAATTGAAGAATACAATAGGAATGTTAGATAGCCCATAACCCTAGATCGTTTTCATTACATTGATATCATAAAAATATGCTCTTTCTCTATCCAAAGTTCATTATTTGTTTTTATTTATTTTAATTAGTTTAGAATCAAATATTTCTAGGTTTTATTCTTGTTTAGATAATTAGGATCGTCTAATTTAGTTAATAGTTAATCACAAGTCCTCGTGGGATCGACATCCGACTTTTAGTCACTTTATTACTTGACGACCGCGTATACTTGCGTGTGCGTTTGGCCGCAACAAGTTTTTGGCGCCGTTGCCAGGGGCTTAGAAATTAACTATTCTACTAGATTGGATTTTTACTTTTTGCCTATTCAAGTTTTTATTTTTTATTTTTAACTTAGTTTAATATTTTATTATCTTTGTTGACATGGCATCTTGGAATGAGAATTGGTCAAATAGGGTTATTCTTATTATAGTGATCCTTGTCCATATTGTGGAGGACCACACTTGTGGCAAAATTGTGCATCTCAATTTGATGTGTGAAATTTTTGTAATATGTGTGGTGGTCAAGGTGGCCATTGGGATGGTTGTCCTAATTCTTATTATCCTTCTCAGTGTTCTTATTATAATGTTTCTAATAATGTTTATGAGTTTGTAGGAGCAAGGAAGTGGAGGATATGGAAAGCATGGCACATATTATGGACATGATGAGGCAAGTAGTCGAGCTACCAGATGAAAATCGAAATGCTGCACAAAGAATTAGTGCAGCAATCATGAGAATGAAGGCCGAGGCGGAGGAAGTGGCTGAAGAGAGCGAGTTCCCATCAGAAAATAATTTTGAAGAAGCAGATATAGTGAGACAATCTTGGCTAGAGGAACAAGCTCAACTTATAAAATCTCACGAGTTTCTCCATGATGGTCTTTCAAATATGACAGAACAACTAATAGAATCAAGAACTGAGCTCAGGCAAGAGATAGACCAATTTGGCTCAGATATCCATGACTTGCATGCTCAATTGAATAAAAAGGTTGAGGCGTCTGATGTCCTACAACCAATTTTTTTGGATACTGGCCAGCTTGTGGAGCGGAAAGAGGAATTCCAACTACTCGACCAAAATATTATTAATGATGCCAAGGTTGACGGAGAGCTCAAAATTGAGGATGTCAAAAATAATGCACTTTTGGAGTTGGAGCGTATTGGACCTCATTCTAAACACTTTTCAACATTATGTTTGGTTGGTGACATGGAAATTGATCCATTCGAGCATAGGGAGGAGTCAATAGATGAGGAACAAAGTGTTTATATTCTGAAATTTGCCACACCAAGGAGACAAAACGACATTCCTCACTTAAAGGCCAAGAAGTGCAAGATGCGATACCTACTACTTGGGTTCTTTATTTTTACACCACCGCCCCATGAACGTGACAGAAAATTTGATGCAAAATTGGGGGCGCAATTTATATCCTCAAAGTGGAAGGAAAAGTGATGAAAGTGTTGGCGTCGTGCTGCGACGTTAAATCAAGCGCTTGTTGGGAGGCAACCCAATTCTATTTTTTTTCCTTTTGTTTATTTTATTGTGTTAATTTTTTTTGTAGTATTATTTTGTGTTTTGTAGGAGTAGGAGCATGGAGTCAAAGCCAATAGGCATGTGCTAAAGCGAGCAGGTGGTTGAAACTAAGTGTGAGGTACCCGCACAAGGGATCATACCAGGGAGAAGTCTGAGTATCCCGTGAGCTGCTAATTCTTCGGCCTTTGGCCTACCAGGGAGTCTCTTTTACCCTCTTGTTAT
>NW_017679819.1:11997-15524 GCF_001879085.1 Nicotiana attenuata | reverse complement strand
CTATAACGCTCACTACCAATCACCCGCCGCCCGCCAAAACTTCCCCAGGCCACGCCCTAATTTCGACCGTAGGCCTCCCAAGCAATACACCGCCATCGCCAAGCCAATCGACCAACTATATGAGAGACTCAAAGCAGCCGGTTACGTCACCCCAATCCCTGCCATAACTCCAGAAAATCCTTCCCAATGGGTCAATCCAAACAAAACCTGTGCATACCATTCCGGCATGAAAGGGCATACCATTGATGAGTGCCGATCTCTGAAAGACAAAATCCAAGCTCTAATTGACAACAAAATAACCGTGGCCAAGGAACGTTCTCCTAATGTTCGCAACAGTCCTTTGCCTGATCATAAGGGTGGTGGTGTGCATATGATCGAAGTAGAAGATGATTGCGACCCCAAAGGGTCAATTGGATTAATTGTCGAAGGTGACGAGCCCAAGAAACCAACAGTCACACTAAATCCAATCGTAGTCCAGATCCAGCCCTCTGGGGATGCTGAAGTAAACATGTCCGTGCCTCTCGAGTTTGAAACACCATCCTCCATAAAGACGGCAGAGCCAATTGAGGTGGTGTTTGGGTCTCCAAAAGCACCAGCACCATTTGAAGTTGCTGTGTTGCTTCCCAAAACGAGAGTGCCCATTCCTGTGGGAATTTCAGCCTTAACGCCATTCCATACACAGGCCATTCCTTGGGATTACACCGCCGAGGCAAGAAGGAGGGGAAAGACTAGGTCTGGAGAAGCAATTGCAGCGCATGGTATGACCAGGACTGGCAGAATTTATACTCCGGAGAACTTAGTTGAATCAAGTAAGCAGGCCTCTGGACGGCCTATTGAAACTGGGCCCGATGATCTCTGGCGGAAGATACAGGCAAAAGAATACTCAGTTGTCGACCAATTAAACAAAACAACAGCACAGATCTCCATTCTAGCTCTACTGCAAAGCTCCGAGACACACAAGAACGCCCTGATGATGATACTGAGCGAGGCATACGTACCCAGCAATATAACTGGATGAGAGATGGCAAATATGGTCGGGCAGGTATTGGAGAGTCATAAAATCACTTTCCACGGGGACGAGTTGCCCCCTGAAGGTTTAGGCCACAACAAAGCGTTGCATATCACTGTGCAATGTGAGGACTATTTCATCACCAGGGCTTTGATTGACGGAGGGTCCAGCCTCAACATTTGTCCATTGGTGACCCTCAAAACATTAGGGAAGAGTCTGCATGAAATCAAGGATGGGGCTATCAACGTCAAAGCTTTTGATGGCTCCCAAAGGTCCACTATTGGGGAAATTAGTTTATGTTTGCAAATGGGGCCAACATGGTTCGATGTTGATTTTCAAGTAATAGACATCCCAGCATCCTACAACTTACTACTAGAACGACCTTGGATCCACGCCGCTGGAGCTGTAGCATCAACCCTACACCAGGCAGTGAAGTTCGAGTGGAATCACCAAGAGGTGATTATTCATGGTGACGTGAGTAACCCCATATACAGTCGTCAAACCATCCCAGCAATTGAAGGAAGAAGGAAACTAGGAGGAGAAACCTATCACCAGATTGAGCGAGTCAACGCCGTGGACAAAGATAAGTGGTGGGATAACAAGATAGAGAGTATACTAAACTGGAGCGGGTATGAACCTGGCAAAGGGCTTGGCAAGAACCTCCAGGGAATCACCAAGCCTATCAAACTGAAGAAGCATGGCACCACTTTCGGGTTAGGGTATGGATACACTTGGCAAGAATTCAAGAACTGGTCGCCACCATGGCGCGACCCTTACTATCCGCTGGAGCACCCGATACCCCGTCTAGAGCAGACTTTCCAGCCGGCAGACATCTTATATGGGTCAGAGGAAGATGAAACATTGGCCGCAATGAAGAACCTATTTTTGGAAGATGACGATATGGACTATCACGTCATTCTCGAGGAGGAAGGGGAGGAAGGCCCTTCCATACAGGCGGTGAGCCGAGGGGAGCGCCTCAATAATTGGTCCATCAGAACCACCAAGGCCTGGAGAGCTTCGGGGTAGCAAGGTTGAACAAAGCATTACGCGTTATCTTTTACTTTTCGCTAGTTGATTTCCCTTCAGTATTATCTTTAAATTTTGAAAAAAAAAAGCTTCGATGTTCAAAATAATTTTGGAATTTATCAAAGCATTTCAGTTTCTTATATATTTCTCGCTCTAATTATTTTTCTCTGTCATTTATTTTACTTTTACACAGCATTACTATTACCTATCTTGATCAACCGATGAATGTGACATGCGACGAGATAACGCAACAAACGGATATAGACTCTGAAGAGGATGAGATACCAGAAGAGGTCGAAGACTTTGAGAATAGACCTAAGTCTAACCTGGACGAAACCGAGGTCGTCAACCTGGGGGATACAGAGAATGTCAAGGAAACGCGCATTAGTGTTCATCACCATTAGAAAAGGAAGAGTACACGGAGTTCTTAAAAGAATATGAGGACATATTTGCCTGGTCATATAATGATATGACCGTTCTCAGTACATCTATTGTAGCTCACAAACTACCAACAAATCCGACGTGTCCGCCGGTAAAACAAAAGCTCAGAAAGTTCAAGCCAGACATGAGTCTGAAAATCAAGGAGGAAGTTACCAAGCAAGTCAAAGCCAAAGTCCTCGGGGTAGTGGAATATCCAACATGGTTGGCCAACATTGTGCCAGTGCCAAAGAAGGATGGGAAGGTCAGAATCTGTGTTGACTACCGGGACCTCAATCGGGCCAGTCCAAAAGTCGACTTCCCCTTGCCGAACATACACATCCCGATTGACAACTGCGCCAAGCACGAGCTGCAGTCATTCATCGATTGTTTTGCTGGGTACCATCAGATATGGATGGACGAAGAAGACGCGGAGAAAACGGCTTTCATTACGCCGTGGGGAATGTATTATTACAAGATGATGCCGTTTGGATTAAAGAATGCTGGGGCCACCTACATGAGGGCCATGACTACTATTTTCCATGACATGATACACAGGGAGATTGAGGTGTATGTAGATAATGTCATCATTAAATCCAAGAAAGCCACTGACCACATGGAGGATTTAAGAATCTTCAACAGATTGAGAAGGTACAACTTGAAACTGAATCCCGCCAAGTGTGCATTCGGGGTTCCAGCCGGAAAACTGATTGGGTTCATCGTAAGTCGACGGGGAATAGAACTGAATCCGTCAAAGGTTAAAGCCATTCAAGAATTACCACCTCCAAAGAATAAGAAAGAGGTTATGAGTTTCCTAGGGAGACTCAACTATATCAGCCGGTTCATATCTCAGTCCACTGTCATTTGTGAACCCATCTTTAAAATGTTGAAGAAGGACGCTGCTACCAAATGGACTGATGATTGCCAGAAAGCATTTGACAGAATCAAGGAATACCTATCAACGCCGCCCGTCTTGGTTCCGCCTGAACCAGGTAGACCTCTATTGCTCTACCTTGCAGTATTGGATGGAGCGTTCGGCTGTGTTTTAGGACAACATGATGAAACGGGGTAGAAA
>NW_017679819.1:5000-7646 GCF_001879085.1 Nicotiana attenuata | reverse complement strand
CCTAAAACGCCAAGCGCGAACAGACAGAAAAATGCATAATCGTTTTTTACTCGGTGCCGTCTGCCCCCACCGTCTGCACCAGCGTCAGCCTCTGGCGTCGCCGCGTCAAAACCACAGTCGGCACGTGCCTCACGAGCCTTCTGACGTGCCCCCTCGAAAGCAGCCTCGGTCACGACTTCAGCCTCCCACAAACTCTTATATACATCACGTTGGGCCGTCGGCAAAGACCCAAAGTTCTCGAGCCTGGCTGGAAGAAGCGGCCTGATCCCGTAGCCGCTGATTCTCTTCTTCTAAGGCTGTGACCCGGTCCGCCATGACCTGCGCTTCCTGCTCAAAGACACCAATCCGCTCCTCGAGACTCGCCTCTCTAAAGGCCGCATCATCCCTTTCCAATGCCCGTTGGGATTCGTGCACGCGGATAGCCTCCTCCAACACCTCGGCCCTCGGCGAAGCATCCCTCACTTGAAGCTTCAATGCCGCGACCTCATCCTCCAACGCGGTCACTTTCCCGCTCCATGCCCGCAGCGGCCTCCGCCACCTTGGCCTCGCCCCGGCGCTCGCACTCAGCTGCGACCCTCTTTACCGCTTCGAGCTCCTCATCCTTTCGGCGGAGCTGCTCCTCGAGAGCACTCGTCCTGCCAAGTATTTGCTGCATCTGAAGCTCCCGCCTCGCCAGCTCTTCGACCAAGGCCCGGCTGCGAGGATCATTCCTCAAGCGCACGCGCAACTCTCGGCACTGATCTCGGTAGCGGTGATATTTCTCCAGCGCCCGCAAAAATATCCCCGAGCGGACCTTGGCTCGACGGATGCTCTCCACCTCCAACAGATAAGACTACAAAGCAAAGACAACGATTAGAATAAAAGAATAAACCTAAGGAAAAGAAGAAGCGAGCCGACGTAACAGTACATACCCTCAAGCCTATCACGGGTACCTCATTCATCAGCCCGACATCTGTAACGCCCCTCAACGACGCATTCTCGGCCTCCGAGCATAGCAGCTCGAACTGCGGCACCAAGCTTTCCCCTTGGAGCAATAAGTTCAATTTTGTGGGAACTTCGATAAAGCGAGATCGCCCCCCTGCACGCACCGTTGAATTGGTGGAGCCTTCCTGGAACATACGGACGTCGTCGGGATCCAAGTCGGATTCGGACTCATCCTCACCCCCTACAGCATCTCCTCCCGCCGCAGCCGCCGAAGGAGCGCTGGCCTCACCCACACTAGCAGCCGCTGAGGAACTACCTCCCGTTTCAGTGACTGGAACCACCAATTGAGTCGCCGAAGCGACGGTATCATCACGGCCTAAGCCAACCATGGCAACCCCCATTCTTTGTCCACCCTCGAGGGCAGGCGCCGCAGCCGCACTCTTCTCCGCGTCCGCCGGGGGGGGGGGGAGTCCAAATTAATTAGCACAGGAGGAGCCGGCGCGAACGCGACCCTACGCCTTATCAACGGCCTCTCCTCCTCCCCATCTGATGACGATTCCGCTCTAGGGCGCACAACCCCCGATGGCCCCTCGTCCCAAAGACGGGTCTTTGATGGAGAAGAAACCGCTGAAGATTCAATTGAGGCCGCCCTCGGTATTGAGCGCGACACCGGCGCTGCAGTAAGCCGAGCAACCGCACCAGGCCAACGGAAGGCCAACTGAGGGGCCCTGACGCGGCGTGCCCTCCCTAATCACAAGAAAACAAGGTTGATGAATAGAGTCGAAACAAAGTGGAACAAAAGAAGAAATCAATTTTTTACCTGCCACGGGCCTACGGCCATGCCTCTCCCAGAAAGACGCCCATGTGCGTATCCCCCGCGTATGAGGGAGTACGGCCTCGACCCACTCACGTATCCAAGACAATGGGGCCGGCGACGACCTGTCAGCTACAAAAAAGACACGAGTTAACGCCCATGATCACAAATCATAAAGAGGGAAAGAAAAAGGAATTCAACCACTAAAGAACTTACGTGCATGGTTCCAAGCCTCTGGGAACCCGGTAGCATCCGCCACCAGGTGCTTGGTCCTGATGTAAAAGAAGTGCTCGAAAGGGTGAGGGTCGACCTCGTCATCCAACCTCATGATCAGGCCCCTCGACCCACGAGGGCACGCCTGAATCATGGTGCCGCGGACTCTCTGGGGAGCGTAGAGACTCAGCACATGCTGCAGCGTGACCTCCCTACGGGCCAATTCCGCGTACTTGATGAACATTGCCAACAACTTGTAGAGCAAAGGAGTGAGCTGACCCGGGCATACCCCGTAATAACGGCAGAAATCCACCACCAGCATTGAGAGCGGGATCTTGAACCCCAACCTGAAAGGATATGCGTAAAAAACGCAGTATCCCCTGCGATCGGTGTGGACCCTCTCCTCGCTTCTAGCAAGAAAAATGTCTGCATGGGTAGGAACGACCCCCTGTTCCCGTAATCGGGCCATCCCAATCTCCCCCCATTAACGGGGCTTCATCCACCGGTTCCTCTCCACCGTCGGCAGTGAAATCAATCGCCAGACCTCCGGGCCGGGGAACCACCTCGTCAACCGTCGGAATTTCTCCGGACTCTATCTGTTCTGCACCTCCCATTGCCGGAGATGGCCCTTAAACTACCGGAAAATCTATCGGAAGAGCATCGTGGGAAGAACTGCCTGCCATTGTTGATCTACT
>NW_017679818.1:13558-15528 GCF_001879085.1 Nicotiana attenuata | reverse complement strand
TTCCTGGCTCTGGCGGGACCAACACTGGTGGGCTAGCCAAATACTTCTTGATCTTATCAAATGCTGCTTGACATTCGTCCGTCCATCTGACCGCAGCATCTTTCTTTAACAACTTGAAAATGGGTTCACAAGTAGTTGTAAGCTGGGCAATGAACCTGCTGATGTAATTCAACCTGCCAATTAAACTCATCACATCTTTCTTGTTCCTTGGCGGTGGTAACCCTTGGATGGCTTTGATCTTTGACGGGTCTAATTCGATACCGCGCCGACTTACCACGAATCCCAATAACTTTCCTGATGGAACTCCAAATGCACATTTTGCTGGATTAAGCTTGAGGTTGTACCTGCGGAGTCTCTGGAAGAATTTCCTCAAATCCCTAACATGGTCACATTGTCTCCTTGACTTTATGATCACGTCGTCCACATAGACCTCGATTTCCTGATGTATCATGTCATGGAACATGGTGGTCATTGCCCTCATATACGTTGCCCCTGCGTTCTTCAACCCGAATGGCATGACCCTGTTAACAATACGTTCCCCAAGGTGTGATGAATGCTGTTTTTTCCGCGTCCTCCTCATCCATCAAAATTTGGTGATAGCCTGCGTAAAAATCTACAAAGGACGCAATCTCATGTTTGGCACAATTGTCAATCAATATATGGATGTTTGGAAGTGGGAAATTGTCCTTCGGGCTTGCTTTATTGAGATCACGGTAATCGACACATACTCTGGTCTTCCCATCCTTCTTTGGTACAGGCACCACATTAGCTAACCAGGTAGGGTAGCGAGTAACTCGTATGACCTTCGCCTCAAGTTGCTTGGTAACCTCTTCTTTGATTTTCACGCTGATATCTGTTTTAAATTTCCTCAACTTCTGCTTGACAGGCGGGCATGCCGAATAAACAGGCAATTTGTGGACCACCAGATCGGTACTCAAACCCGGCATGTCATCATATGACCATGCGAAAACATCTTTGTATTCAAGCAGCAATTTAATTATTTCCTCCCTGAGCGGGGCTTCCAAATGGACACTTATTTTTGTTTCCCGAACATTCTCCCGATCCCCTAAATTGATCGCCTCTGTGTCATTCAAATTAGGTTTGGGTTTTTCCTCAAATTGATTTAACTCCTTACTGATTTCTTCCAAAGCTTCCTCATTATCGTATTCCCCTCCATCCTCACACTCAATTTCATGTATTACTATTTCACATCGGTTATCAAGACTAGGCCGGCGACTCCTTACGCATGACACATCATTGGAATCAGCATAAAAGGGACTGTACAAAAGAGAAAAGAAAAATAAAGACTATCAGGAGAGAAGAAAGGAGGAAATTGCATTTCATTATATTTGTAAGATAACAAGGTTTAACTCATCCAAAATGGACGGAACATAGAAATCTGAATTACAACCCTGGAAATAATCCAGACTTAGTACTCAAAGAAAAATCAAAACTAACTACCACGACTCCTTCCGAATCGGGAGAGGAGTAGCTTCCCAGTTATTGAGCTTAGCCTGAGATCCCATGAACTGCACATCAAATCCACTCGGGCCTTCGCCGGGTTCCACCATATTCACTTCATCGACCACCTTTTCAAACCTTGCGAGCATCTCCTTGTCAGGTTCTATCATCACAGAATTTGGCATTGCTGTTGCTGGGCGTTGTTTAGTACCAGGTCCGGACGAAGGAACGGGAAAGGCGAGGAATAGGTTTTGGAAGGGTCCACACTCTCTTTTTCATCTTTTTGCTCTCCTTATGTCAGCTGAAGTGGGTTTGAATCCTAGCCCAAAAGTGTCTAGATTTCCAGGGAGAGACACCGGCTGTATGATCCCTTGCAGTGAAGCACCTAGCCCTTTTCCGGGCAAGAATCCATTTCTTATCATTTCTGAGGCTACCATAACAGATGCGGCAGCTATCTTGGGCACGGGAACACACTCTCCTTCCGGGATTTTATCAACTGGCACTGTATC
>NW_017679818.1:4735-10425 GCF_001879085.1 Nicotiana attenuata | reverse complement strand
TTTGTATCATTCCTTTTTAGTTTTCCTTTTATTATTTAGAAATGGTCGAATCCTGTGGAGATTGCCTACGTATCACGACCCCACGTGAATCAGACCAGGCGTAGTTCATGAAGGATAAATGTAAAGTAGAAGCAGAATATTTTGGGAATTTTCAAGTTATTGATAGCACTACGTCATTACAAAGACTCAAAACAGACTCTGATGCGAAAAGAACTACAGACCCCACAATCCCTATCCTAGTTCAAACAAAATACAGACTCAATCAACTGACTGTCTTTTAACGAAAAGGAAATACAGACTCTAGTAAAAGAGATACAAGCCCTAACTCCATTAAAAGGAAATACAGACTCAGAAGGCAAACTCTAGTAGAAGAAGAAATGCATACTCAGAGACAATCATGAATACATTAAAGCTCCTGGTGCCCGCGGGACATCATTCGGTCTCGCCGCGGGCCTATATGCAAGTTCCCCTTGAAGTCTGTCTAAGTCATTCATTATCTGCTTCACAAATATCATTACTGATGCAAAGAAGGTGGTACGGGTCATGTTCTCGCACATCTGGCATTTCCGGGTAATAGAATGAGCAACGGTTAAGATTCTCTCTCGGATTCTTCCTTTCTCTTGAAGCAACCGCCCTATCTGCTGGGCCCTAGCCTCCAAAGTCTGCTCAAACGCCTGGCTTTGTTCCCGGAGTTGCTGTAAGTCTATTTCTAACTGTGCCAATGCCCTGTAACAGTGTTCTCTCTCGACTTTGAAGTCCTTTGCCTGTTTAATCATTCGGTTTTCTGCGGCAGTGGCCTTTTCCTTTAATCTTGTGACCTTATTGTCATATTCTTCTTTTAACTGCTTAACCATGCGAGCCCGTTCTTCTGCATTTTTAGCCAATTGTCTCCGGACCCCAACTAATTCCTTTTCTGCTTTGTCGAGGTCAAAACTGTAATCATTCACCTTCTGCCTTAGATTTGCTATAAGCTTTGTATCTTTGGCACTTCTGACGGGGTTGTCGGCCTCTAGCTTCATCTTTTGGATTTGGGATCGTAAGACTTCATTCTCTTTGGCCAATCTTTTTCTCTCACCTTCGTCGGCGGCGGCCTGCAAGCTATTTTCAAACCGGAGGTCTTGGACCAGTTTTTCCAATGCTCCTATGCGGGCCCTGTACTCGTTTTCTTTAGCTAACCAAGCCCACTGTTCTTGCGATGATTCAGCAAAGTCCTGGATGTGTGGTCTTTTAGCTGGCCTTTCGTGCTCACATTCCCTTCTATACCAAGCAAGATATCCTGGCGACACTTCACCTTTGGCCCGATCCCGTACGCAAGTATCCCTTTTTAAGTATTGGCATTCGTTCCAAATCTGGCGAACTATTGTTTCAGGGAACTGGACATCAGGGCCAATCTCAATCACTTGCAAACTAAGATCTTCATCCTTGGGCACTATCTGGCATCTCCCCAGCTGCCTCAACACTCGATACGGGGTGTAAGGCTGAATGCTTCTAAGCCCCATTAGAAGGAAGTGTGGTCGGGCTGCCGGCATATATACGATTTCATCAACGGGTAACCATCCCAGTGTCCACTCTATTCGGCTAGCCGTGAGGGACCGGAAATATGTTGTCCATCCCGTGACTCCTTCCGGCAATTTGGCTCCTTCAGTCCTCGTGTAAAATTCTTCTATGCATGTTTTTTCTGGAGACCCGTAGCTCAAAAACTGCGGGCGATGACACAGATGCTCGATCATCCACATTTGTAATAACAAGTTGCACCCCTCGAAGCAAGTTTCCCCGGCTTTGCAAGCTGTAAGAGCACGAAAGATGTCGGCCAATATCATAGGTGCAAGTGTACTTTTGGCCTGGGTAATTAACGTGCTGACGACTCCGGCTATTTTTATATCGATGTTCCCATCCTTCCTCGGAAATACTAAAAGCCCCAAGAAAGCCACCATAAAAGCGAAACATCGATGCTCCTCCCACTTCTGGCGGTTTCCTTTGCTACATATCTTACTTTCTGGGTTGTTGAACCCCCCAATATGACCATAGCGATGATATATGAAGCTTAGGGTACAAAAACCATTTGCCAAGTCTGTGTTATGGACGGCCCTGACTATCTTCAAGGAGTCTAGAAATTTGTGTACAGCTACAACTCGGGGTGCAACCAAGTATTTGTTCCTCAACGGAACCTCATCCTTTCCAATGTAGCCCGCTATTTCCTCCAATGTCGGGGTAAGCTCGAAATCCGAAAAATGGAACACATTATGTGCTGGGTCCCAACATGTGACCAGTGCTCTAATAATATCTCCCCGAGGCACAATATCAAGCAGACCGGTGAGCCCTTTCAAATGTTTCTTGACCGCATCTTGCCCTTCTTTGCCCAAATCGTTCCACCACAGACGCAACTCCAAAGGGATTTTATGCATGACTGAAAAGGGTTCATTTTGAGTCGTGCTCATCCTGCACATTTATGAAGGTGATTTAATAACTTATTTGACCTAAAAAAAAAGCAAATAACACTATTTTTGTTCAAATTTCCAATTTAAAACAAACGGCCGGTTTTGCAGTTACGGCCTTTCAGCACTTCGGGGAGAAGATTTTAAGGCTGTACCCGTTGACCATTGGGAAATAACTCAAGATGGCCATTTTTGCACAAACAGCCTTCCGGCGCCCGTTTGGGGACATTCGGCTATTTTTGACAAAACGGCACCCCCTGATTTATTTATGACAAAATAAAAATTGGTATTTTTCGGCTATTTTGCAAAAAGGGTGGTTGGACCCGATGAGGGTTGCCTACGTATCTCACATCCGGTGAGAATCAAACCTACGTAGTTCGGTCAAATAAATCTAACTATTTTGAAAATACTCATAATTTGAAAAATAAAACTTATTTTTTGGCAAATTCAAGACTCTTTTATATTTTCTTTTTCCCATGGCAAGTAAACAAACTAATTTGAAAACCTTTTTTCTTTTCTTTTAATTTCTAAAAATCCGGCAGCATTTCGGCACAACTCGGCCATTGGTTTTTCTTTCCAGTATATGTAATTAACTGCTATTTTCTCTCTCTTTCGTTTTTCTAATATTGCCTAAATATTCAAAGCCGGTCAGCATGCGAGTCCAACACAGATAAATGCACAAGTAGGATGCATCAGGATGGTCCATTATTCTGGGTACACCTGTCCTAGACGGACCCAACCCCTGTGTTGAGTCCCCTAAGTCAAAATGCACGTGATGCAGATAAGCGTTCCTACTAGGGATCCGGCATGGAGTCAAGTTCTTCTAGGTTCAAAACCTGGGTATGTGTTCTAGACTGTGTACCCGAGCGGACAACTCGAGTCGAGGAGGGGGCTACGTACCGGGGACCCGCGGGATCGTCCGGCTTAGTAACTTGTCCGACCTCTTTCTTATTTCAAGGTATGACACTAACAGAATAGGGAGTCTCCACCAGTGAGCACATCCCCGGAGGTTAGAAGAGAAGGGTTTCGGCATAGTTTATATAGTTCAGATAATATCAAAGCGGTAAAGCATTTAGCACATTTAACAGGAAACATGTAGAAAAATCAGATAAAGCCAAATACAACAATTTATCTAAGCTCGAATTCTGAACCCTGAACCACGTGGTCTGCGAAACCAGAGATTCTGGGTTCGATCCCCAGCAGAGTCGCCAGAGCTGTCACACCTCCTTTTTACTTACTACACCCGCAAAGGCGTAGTAAAGGGAGTTATTTCCAATTTGAAGTGACAATCGAAACGGGATTTGTTATTTTTAAAAAATTCAGAGTCGCCACCTGGGAGTTTTATGGCGTCCCAAGTCACCGGTTCAAATCCTGAATCGAGAAAAAATTGACTCTGTATCACAGTCCGCGAACCAGAAATCCGAGTAAGGAATTTCTGTTAACCCGGGAGAAGGTGTGAGGCATTCCCGAGTTCCGTGGTTCTAGCACGGTCGCTCAACTGTCGGATTTGGATAAATATCTGATTTTAGTACATGTTTCGATTTATGTGTTCTTTTGTAACTTTGGTTCGCTGTTATTATTATTGTTTTCGAGAGAATTGCAACGTCGTGAAAATGCGTCTCGAACCACGTCGCACCAGTGCACCCGTGATTTTCGATACATTTCAACTCCGTTGAGAATTGGATTTGGGTCACATAAATGTGCACCCGAGTTTAGGGAGGTGAGTTATCAAAATATGCGCCTAAAAGACTAACGGGTTTTTAACTTTGCGAGGGCCATGGAAATTCACTAAATGGCACACCTCAAATTCTAAGAGTTAAAATTAATTAAATGATGGCCGTGTGTTTTGGGGTTTTATTTGGCGAGGCTCATTTCATGTTTATTTTAAAGACTAAGCTAAACGTACGTGATTTTCCATTTTTTCTTTTATACCTAAAAAGGCCTAGTCAATTAATTGTGACAAACTAACATTTATGTAATTCGGGCTTCAAACTCAGATTCACACTTAAACAAAGAGAAGAACCTCTTAATTTAAATGTATTATTTAGCCTAGGAAGCCCAAATTGTTACTTCAATTCCAATATTCTCAAATCTAAAAATACTTCGATAGGCCGGTCGAGATTTTCAGTATGCTGGGCTTTGATAATTAGCCCATGGTGCTGTTCCATTCATGTTCAGAGCTGTTCGTATATTATTTCAAACATGGGCCTTAAACAGGCCCCAGCTTGGCATTCAACAAGACCTGGCTTTCGAGGTCCAGCCCCAGGGTCTTGAAAAGAGATTTCATTTTTTAAAAAAAAAAAACATGAAGATATTGGGCCTGACACTGTTCAGCTGTGTCGTATTAGGCCCAATTCATGGCCTGGACAGTTTCATCAGTGATTTGCCCATTCCAAGACTGGAAACATGAATTCAACAAAGATAACATTAAACAATCATTTCTACTGGGCATTCCATATTTAAATTTGATGGCCCTATCTATTTTGCAAGAGCACAGCACACACATTTGATCTTACAATTAATTCTAGTCAATGCCTAGTTTGGATCTCAAGATAATATGAGAATCTAACATGAGAATGACTAAGCTATAGCTAACAACCAAAGTAGCAGTCCAATTTATACAGTTTATCCATGGTTTTCATACATATAACATTGAACTATGCTATACAATTAAGTCTACCTATCCGTGCTACTATCAGTACGCTAAGTCCAGGCAGCAATGTCCAATAAGTAAAATTTGCATTCCATTTCAAACTCAGAATTACAGCAGGGCAGATTCAAGGGGTACCTGGTGATTGCAAACGAGACAAGAGAAAATCAGTAGCAGTGACAGTGTACAACAGCAGCCCAGGAGAAATTGAAGGATAGTATTAATTCAATCCATTCAACAAGCTCAAGAATAAGATTGAGAGTCCAGCAAAGAACCGAAAATCAACAGTGCAAACACCAATATAGTCTAGCACCAGCTTGACCAACCAGATTTAGTTTAGCAATTTAAATAGAGTTCCCAGTTGTTCATGATTTATCACAGCATAAATATCACAACAGCTACCAGATGTCCAGGACTCGATGGAACAATGTTTTTCCTTTATATCTTCTGTTTTTAAAACTCTAATTCCTCTCCAAATTTCAGAAAATGTTCTTCAACCAAACTTCTCCTGATTCCAGACTCCAAAACTTTTAAAACTCACTAGCCAAATTTCAGAATTTCCAAACCTTTTTTTCTCAAGGCAAAATGACTGCCTATTTATAGGT
>NW_017679818.1:1957-3448 GCF_001879085.1 Nicotiana attenuata | reverse complement strand
GAATATGAGCCTTTGAAAACATACTTCCCGGACGAGGAGGTAATGTATGTTGAAAAATTAGAACAGGTCGAGAAGCCTGGATGGAAACTGTTCTTTGATGGAGCTGCCAATGCCAAGGGTGTCGGAATAGGAGCTGTACTGATTTCTGAGACGGGGCAACACTACCCTGTTACTGCTCAACTCCGTTTCTATTGCACCAACAACATGGCGGAGTACGAAGCATGTATCCTGGGACTGAGACTGGCCATAGATATGGGTGTTCAAGAAATCTTGGTCATGGGTGACTCGGATCTTCTTGTACACCAGATTCAGGGAGAGTGGGAAACGCGGGATTTGAAGCTCATTCCATACCGGCAGTGCTTGCATGAACTTCGTCAACGGTTTCAGTCATTAGATTTCAAACACATTCCAAGGATGCATAATGAGGTTGCTGACGCTTTGGCCACCTTGGCATCAATGTTGCATCATCCAGACCAGGCTTATGTGGACCCGTTACATATTCAGGTTCGAGATCAACATGCCTATTGTAACGTGGTGGAGGAAGAATTTGATGGTGAGCCATGGTTCCACGACATAAAAGAGTATCTCCGGATGGGAGTATACCCAACACAGGCTACAGGAGACCAAAAGAGAGCAATTCGACGCTTGGCAAGCAGATTTTTCTTCAGTGGAGGAGTGTTGTACAAAAGAACTCCAGATCTTGGGCTATTGAGATGCATAGATGCCAGACAGGCTACAGTTATCATGGCTGAGGTACATGCGGGAGTTTGCGGACCTCATATGAGTGGATACATATTGGCAAAGAAGATCCTCCGAGCAGGGTATTATTGGCTTACCATGGAACGAGATTGCATCAGTTTCGTGCGCAAATGTCATCGATGTCAGATACATGGAGATTTGATTTATTCTCCGCCCGCGGAATTGCATACAATGTCAGCACCATGGCCCTTCGTTGCCTGGGAAATGGATGTTATTGGACCGATTGAGCCAGCAGCATCAAATGGACATAGATTCATTTTGGTAGCTATTGATTATTTCACTAAATGGGTGGAGGCAAAAACCTTCAAATCTGTGACTAAGAAGGCAGTTGTCGATTTCGTGCATTCAAATATCATATGCCGGTTTGGGATCCCGAAAGTAATCATCACAGATAATGGTGCAAATCTCAATAGTCATTTGATGGCCGAGACATGTCAGCAGTTTAAGATCATGCACCGCAATTCCACTCCATATCGTCCTAAGGCAAATGGGGCAGTTGAAGCAGCTAACAAGAATATCAAGAAAATACTTCGGAAAATGGTCGAAGGGTCAAGGCAGTGGCATGAAAAACTACCTTTTGCATTGTTGGGTTATCGCACTACTATCCGCACTTCAGTAGGAGCGACTCCTTATTCCTTTGTGTATGGAACCGAAGCAGTAATACCCGTAGAGGTTGAGATCCCGTCCCTCCGGATCATTGCTGAGGCCGAAATTGATGATGATGAATGGGTC
>NW_017679818.1:0-1535 GCF_001879085.1 Nicotiana attenuata | reverse complement strand
ACTTATCCCTCGTTACCCCTTTGTAGCTTTAAACATTTCTTCATACCCCACTTTCGGAATCAATAATCAAGCTCGTAAGGCCGAGCAAAGAAGGAAATGGAGATGCAAGAGAAAAACCGAAACAAAAGAAAGAAGAAAAGGAAAAGGAAGAGAAAAGAACTAAAAAAGGGAAGAAAAAAAAAAGAAAAAAAAAAGGAAAAGAAAAAAAGGGGGAAAATGGAACAAAGACAGACCGTAACAATAAACGTAGTCGTTTGAACTACGTTTGACTTGATCCCGAAAGGGTACGTAGGCAGCCTCACTGAGGTTCAGTCATAACAAAAGAAAAATCCAAATAATCCCTGGGAAGGAAACTGGGGCAGAAGTTATGGTTGTTGCATGAGATATGATTCCGAAAGTTGTAATATTGGACCCACGTTTGAATTATTTTGAGCCTCTATACCTTTCTTTCTAAACCCATCCAAAAGCCACATTACGGTCCAAAGAAAGACCTTCTGATCAATCTTAAGAAATGTCAATACAAGCAGGTAAAGTAATTCTTGTTGGGGACAACACTCTGGTGCCAGAAGAGAGGTTAAAAATGAGAGAGTCTTATTGGTGAAAACCCTCACGGGCACCGTAAGGCGAAGCAAGTTTGAGAGAATGTAAAAAATAAGAGAGTCTTATTGGTGAAAACCTTCATGGGCATCATAAGGCGAACATGAGTCTTCAGATGTGCAAATAAGGAAGTCCGTGGTTGAAAGGTGTTTGAAACATGGTGAAAAGCAGGGTTTAGGTTTTGTTGAAAATCGGGCGTAAAAATACGGGGCAACAAATGGGCAACTAATGATTGATTGGATGAACAGACTAGGCTGGGATCCGAAGTGCATGGCGCGATCAACGGAATCAGCCTTTCGCTCAGATAAGCTTTGTCCTTTTCTCTTCATTATCATTCATTCACTTCCAGAGTTTTATATCCTCAGAACCCTCGAGTTTGTTGCATTTCATTTTCGTTTTAGTGTCAGTCATTTTCAAAAAAAAGAAGAAAGATGTCGAAGCTAACTACCAGCTTCCCGGTTGGGCGGCACAACAAGTTGGAAACATGTCAAAAGAAAGCAAAACATGAAAAGCCAGGGGAATAATCAGACGTTTGCGAGGAAAAGGGCAAGGTTCACAGGAAAAGAACAGAAACACCGGAAGAGGATATGAAGTAGATATGGGGGGGTTGTCAAGATTTAAAGGTTGAAAATTAGTTGGGAATTGGGGCAAGTCAAAGCAAGTCCAGGAAGCCAGACAGGGTGGATATCAGAAGCGGATGCGTGGCCAACAGGAATGCCAGCAGCTAGTCACCATTTACACTAACAATTTTCTTTGATTGAAACAGGGAATACTTCTCAAGTTTTTGCAATCAGGCGCCCACCTGAAGAACAAGGGAATATTTTTCAAGTTTTTGCAATCAGGCGCCCACCTGAAGAACAAGGGAATATTTTTCAAGTTTTGCAATCAGGCGCCCACCTGGAGAACAAGGGAATATTTTTCAAGTTTTTGCAAATCAG
>NW_017679817.1:12691-15530 GCF_001879085.1 Nicotiana attenuata | reverse complement strand
AAGATTCAAAAATATTCTCTTTAGAAGTCTTTCATTCATAATTTTAACATAAAAGTCCAAAAATCCAAAGATATTTTGTTTCTTCTTTAGAAGTTTTTCTTTCGAAAATTTAAAAAAAAAAGAAAAGGAAAATTCAAAAAAAAAAGAGATTTAGTTTATTTTCTTTATTTCTAATCTTCCCGAACTATGCAAGATCTGATTCATGTTCCCACATGATACGTAGGCAACCCACATCAGGTTCGATACCATAATAAAAAATGAAAAAAAAAATGAAAAAAATGATGATACCAACTGAGTCCATTCTAACGTGTCTTTTGTTTTGAATTGTGAAGAAAGTTTGAGGTGGTCGGTTTGTGGCAAGCTGACAACACAAAATCCAAAGGAAAAAATGACAACTGACATCAAAATGAGACTCAGGGTCAGAGGGTTCAACAAGAATCTACTGTGGTTGAGCAAAATAGAGTACTGAAACAAAAAATGACTGAAATGCGTCAAGCATGGGCCAATGGTCAAGGACCGCCCTTATCTATTCCTGGTTTCCCAGAGTTCACACGCATCTCGACTACTACCACTCAGGTCTCATTGTCTGATCAATCCTATCCACCTGGGTTCAACCTTTATCCCAACTATACGGTTACAGTTGGAACTTCTGTTCGCGCTTCCAAAGTATGCCATTGACAACCAATCACATAACTACTACTGTTATGCCTGTCTTCACCGTCTCACAGCCGAAGGTGGTGCAGAGGAAAAACTCATGAGTCACAGTTTGCTACCCAGCAAGAATAATCACACTCTCCTGAGTACCACTCGTACCTATTTGATCTTCCTGCAAAGATTGAGAAGCCAACCCGAAAGATGGCACAGGAAGAAATGACCCAAAGAGTGAAAAGCTTAGAACAACAGTTGAAAAACATGCAAGGGTTGGCAGGTCAGAAGAGTATTGCCTTCAAGGATCTATGTATATTCCCCGATGTTCGTTTTCCACTTGGTTTCAAGACTCCCAAATTTGAAAAGTATGATGGACATGAAGACCCCACCCCACCTGAAAAGGTATTGCAATCAACTAAGAGGTGCGGGAGGAAAGGAAGAATTACTAATGGCTTATTTTGGGGAAAGCCTTACGGGAGTAGCCTCCGAATGGTTTATGGATCAAGACACATCTCGCTGGTATGTCTGGGATGACATGGCATAGGCCTTTGTCAAACAGTTCCAATACAACATTGACATCGCCCTAGACCGCAATTCCCTTTCAAACCTGAAGAAGAAACCAACTGAAAGTTTCAGGGAATATGCAAATGGAGAGAGCAAGCGGCTAGAGTTAAGCCACCCATGGATGACCACGAGTTAATCACTGTCTTTCTTCAGGCTCAAGAGCCGGATTATTTTCAAATCATGATGTCCGCAGTGGGCAAATCCTTCTCGGAAGCAATGAAAATAGGGGAAATGGTTGAGAATGGCCTTAAGACAGGAAGAATTATAAGTCAAGCAGTTCTCAAAGCCGCAACTCAAACTGTCCAGATTGAATCTGATAATTTTTGTGACACGAATGAGAAGGAAAACCATGATGATATATGGGTTGATAAGAGGTGCTAAGAGAACATCTCGAAGGTATGAACAACCTCGTCTGGTTTCCGACGATTCCCTTGAATACAATAATCCACCTCAGAACCCTCAATACTCTGTTGCTTCACCTTAGTATGTTGCCCAACCAGCAAAACACCCCAGAAGGCGAGCACGAGCATCACAAAATCTCCACCAGCCTCCACAAAATTTTCAAATGCCCTATAACCCACATCCAAGCTAGGGATATAGAGAGGGACAGAGGTTGAAAGATAATTTTACACCAATAGGAGAGTCTTATGCATTCTTGTTTGAGAAATTAAAGCATTATGACATGATTGCACCTATTGCTCCAAACCATATGGACCCACGTGCAAGAAGCTTTGACCCTTCAAAAAGGTATGAATACCATTCCAATGCCCAAGGGCACAATGTTGAAAGCTGTCGGGATTTGAAAAGAGAAATAGAAAGGATGATCCAGGAAAAATTGATTGAAATTGGAGAAGGCCCTGGTGATTGTGATGAGAAAATTTGTGGCTCAATGTCAAGCTTAGCAATTGAAAAGTCATTCCCTCCTCACTAGGAAGGAATCTTGGTAGCTTGTTTTGATGTTTTTCTATTATCTGGGTTATTTCAGGGTTGTGATCCAGAATTTATTTATTTTATTGAGTCAAACCCTTCTATGCCTCTATTTTGTTTGTGTGAGTCTTGTATGTCTGTTTTGTTGCTATTTTCATTATCCAGGTTATTTTAGGGTTGTAACTCGGCTTTTAGGTTGTTTGTCTTGTTGTTTACTCAATGAAACACAGTTTGTTCTTTTGTGTCATTCCTTGCTTAGTTCTTTTCCCGCTAGTTTTAGTGATATGACATGCATGCGGAATTTTTGGCCAGATCATAGAAAATTGATTTAAGCTTGAATTGGATAACTGAGAACAAGACATTTTTGAGTATGAATAAAGAGTTGAAATACTTGGGAACTAAGGACGAGTAAAATTCACCTTCAAATCATTGTGAGGATCGGGCTTGAGGATGTTTAATCAATTGAAGTTTGTTGGAAAGTCTGACATTAAGGGATGTAAAGTGTCTTTTGACCACGACACACCAAGAAGATAGGCATGTTCATCAATGCTGTGATCACAAAAGGATACTATGTTTGGCTTTCTCGAGGCTGGGAGGCCCTTTTTCTGCTACCCAAACACTTTATACCCTTTGTTACCCCTTTTGAGCCTGTGTTATTTTCTTTGACCATCCTATTTTGGAATCAGGTTTAGCATCAAAC
>NW_017679817.1:5450-6647 GCF_001879085.1 Nicotiana attenuata | reverse complement strand
CGCGTAAATAATCATCGTGACTATGGGTACGGTTCCCGTGGTATAGTCATGATACATAAACCCTAATTCGGGTGCGCATTTCATGTGACCCGACCACAACTTCGAATAGTAATAATAAAATAAACATGCTATAAATCGCGGGTGCATTTCATGTGACGCGATTTGCAATGTGTACCAAAACTACAAGTGTACGACAATTGTGACTTGTTCCAGAAATAATTCCATAAATAAATAAAAGCGGTTATAAATTTAAAAATGCACAATAGGTTTAAACATGTAGTAAAATTAGATAATTATTCCAATTATTAATAGTTGAGCGACCGTGCTAAAACCACGGAATTCGGGAGTTCCTCACAGCTTCTCCCGGGTTAACAGAATTCCTTACCCGGTATTCTATGTTCTCGGACTTTAAGACAGAGTCAAATTTCTTCGATTTGGGATTTATAATAAACCGGTGACTTGGGACACCATAAATTATTCCAAGTGGCGACTCTGAAATAAAATAAATAATCCCATTTCGATTAATGTCACTTTAATTGGAAAAACTCCCTATCCTCTTCGGAAAAAGGAGGTGTGACAGCTCTAGCGACTCTGCATGGGATAAGAACCCAGAACTTCAGGTTCAGGGTTCAGAATTCGAGCTTAGAATAACTGTTATAGTTGGCTTTTATTTATTATCCGATTTTTACGTGTTTGAGCCTGATGTGCTAAATTCCGCTTTTTACCGCTTTGATATTGTTTGAATCGTATATAAAACTGTTACGAAATACTCCTTCTCTCTGAGTCTTCTAAATCTTCTGGGGAGCGTGCACTTCGCGTGGCTTCTTTTCTGTTAAAGTCATATCCTAATTTTAGAACGAGGTTCGGACAAGTTGCAAAGCCGGTGAAGCATCTGTATTCGAGATACGCTGCACCCCCTCGGCTCGAGTTGTCCGCTCGGGTAAGCCAGGTCTAGAACAATACGCCCAGGTTTTAAACTTAGAATGACATAGCCTCATGCCGGATCCCAAGTAGGAACGTTTTGTTTGCATCACGTGCATTTGATCTTGGGGGCTCAACACAGGGGTTAAGTCCGTCTAGGAGAGGTGTACCCAAATTAAAAGACCATCCTGATGCATCTTACGTGCTACTTGCGTATCTGTTTGTTTCGGCTTGCATGTTGACTGGCTGCTAGAATAGGAAAAGAAATAAAAAAAA
>NW_017679817.1:0-1764 GCF_001879085.1 Nicotiana attenuata | reverse complement strand
CTACTAGCTTTTCAGTTGCACAAGTAAATTTGGCCAGCGCACTCAGCTGTTACAGTCAACATGCCTCAAGGGTTCATGAAAACTGGTTCCCCCCCCAAAAAGACTCTTGTCAGCCTACTTGGCGCAGAAAATATAAACTGGTGATTCTCTCTGACAGACAAATTGCTCAAAAAGCAGGGAATCATTCAAGATCAGAAAAGGTCACCTAAGCAAACATCTCCAGTTTGGATAAGGCTGATTGAGCGACAAATACAAATGGTACCGGGTGTGAAAAAATCAGGGTTGATGCAGAGCAAAAGTCTCTTGAAATCGACTCAAGCTGATTGAGCAGAAGCCAAGCTGCCTAAGACTCAAGGCCACAAACCGACCACCATTTTCAAAACTGACAAATTTTTCTTTGTGTTTGAACAGGAACAAAGCAGTGCAAGGATAGTGGTTTCAAAAAAAAAAAGAAAAAGAAGAGAAGAGCCTACAAAGGGAAGTTTCTCAAATCTTGCTAAGATTAAAAAAAAACCTAGTCTGATGAATCTTTCTCCTAGGACAAAAGTTTTAGTCTGATGAATTTTTCTCCTAAGATAGAAGACCTAGTCTGATGAACTTTCTCCTAGGATCAAAATCTTTGTCTGATGAATCTTTCTCCTAAGATACCAAAAAAAAGAAGAAAAGAGACCTAGTCTGATGAACTTTCTCCTAGGATAGAAATCTTAGTTTGATGAATTTTTTCTCCTAAGATAGAAGACCTAGTCTGACAAACATTCTCCTAGGATAGAAATCTTAGTCTGATGAATCTTTCTCCTAAGATTAAAACCTACTCTGATGAATTTTCTCCTAGGATAATAAATTTAAATTAAACAGGGAAGTCTGGATTTGAAAACCAAAAGGGTCAATTTTTAATTTTCTTAAGTTATCAATCTTTAATTTCCTTGAAATCAGGGGTCCCGCCTGGAGAATAGGGTCAGTTTTACTTTAGTCAAGCTTAGCTTATAGTTTCCCGCAAGCTCTCAAATTTAGGAGACACACTTCCTTGTTTGGGTCGAAATTTTCTTGGTTTTACTCACAGGAGACGCACATCCTAGTCGAGTCTTCAATTTTACTCTCATCATTGCATCATTCATCAATAGCATAGGTCATTTATAGTTCTGCTAACAACTCACAAATCTTCCTAGTACAAACTGGGGCAGAAATTTTTTTTGTTTTGTCTGTTTTGCTGTAGTAGCAGGCGCCCACCTGGAGAACGAGGGAATTCATTTCAGAGTTACTTCAAATTTCAAGTCAGTAGCAGGCGCCCACCTGGAGAACGAGGAAAGTCATTTCAGAATTTAATTCAAGCTAGAAGTAGCAAAAGCTCGCCTCAAGAATGCGAGCCGAAAGGGTTTGAGATGACCAAAAGAAGAAGTCTCAATTCAAAAAAAAAAGATAGAGAAGTGAATCCTAAATGCAAAAGTAGATGAAAGATATGAGCTACTCAAGACATGGCTGAAGTCATGAGCACTGCATGTCCAGTCTTGATCCCAAAAAGCCGTGGAAGAATGAACTAACACTTGCAGCTAGCAAGCATCAAGGTTCAGATCAGAGTTTGCATGAAGAACCATTCAAGACCCAAGATCAAGCTTCAGAAGACTTATAAATAGGAATCTTGTAACTCATAGCTGACAGGCTTAGTTAGTCTTTTTTTATTTGATTTTGATGTAATAACAGGACCACGGACCGGAACCTCGACGGAATCTCACTCGACTCTCTCATCCTCTCCACACAATCCATCAC
>NW_017679816.1:15255-15532 GCF_001879085.1 Nicotiana attenuata | reverse complement strand
CTCCAATCCCTGAGTTGAGTATTTAGACATAGGGCCTCCATTCCCTAGTTGCCTTTTTAACCAACAATAGGGCTCCAATCCCTGAGTTTAGTTTTTAGACATAGGGCCTCCATTCCCTAGTCGCCTTTTTACCAACATTAGGGCTCTAATCTCTGAGTTGAGTCTTTAGACATAGGGCCTCCATTCCCTAGTCGTTTTTTTACCAACATTAGGGCTCCAATCCCTGAGTTGAGTTTTTAGATATAGGGCCTCCATTCCCTAGTCGCCTTTTACCAAC
>NW_017679816.1:10059-10373 GCF_001879085.1 Nicotiana attenuata | reverse complement strand
AGTTGAGTTTTTAGACATAGGGCCTCCATTCCCTAGTCACCTTTTTCCCAACATTAAGGCTCCAATCCTTGAGTTGAGATTTTTAGACATAGGGCCTCCATTCCCTAGTCGCGTTTTTACCAACATTAGGGTTCCAATCCCTAAGTAGAGATTTTAGACATAGGGCCTCCATTCCCTAGTCGCCTTTTACCAACATTAGGGCTCCAATCCCTGAGCTGAGATTTTTAGACACAGGGCCTCCATTCCCTAGTCGCCTTTTACCAACATTAGGGCTCCAATCCCTGAGTTGAGATTTTTAGATATAGGGCCTCCAT
>NW_017679816.1:8132-8413 GCF_001879085.1 Nicotiana attenuata | reverse complement strand
ATTAGGGCTCCAATCCCAGAGTTGAGATTTTTAGACATAGGGCCTCCATTCCCTAGTCGCCTTTTTTACCAACATTAGGGCTCCAATCCCTGAGTTGAATTTTTAGACATAGGGACCCCATTCCCTTGTCGCCTTTTTTACCAACATTAGGGCTCCAATCGCTGAGTTGAGTTATTAGACATAGGGCCTCCATTCCCTTGTCGCCTTTTTCCAACATTAGGGATCCAATCCCTGAGTTGAGATTTTAGACATAGGGCCTCCATTCCCTAGTCGCCTTTTTT
>NW_017679816.1:0-3117 GCF_001879085.1 Nicotiana attenuata | reverse complement strand
GCTCCAATCCCTGAGTTGAATTTTTAGACATAGGGCCTTCATTCCCTAGTCGCCTTTTTACCAACATTAGGGCTCCAATCCTTGAGTTGAGATTTTTAGACATAGGGCCTCGATTCCCTAGTCGCTTTTTTACCAACATTAGGGCTAGACATAGGGCCTCCATTCCCTAATCGCCTTTTTTACCAACATTAGGGCTCCAATCCCTGAGTTGAGTATTTAGACATAGGGCCTCCATTCCCTAGTCGCCTTTTTACCAACATTAGGGCTCCAATCCCTGAGTTGAGTTTTTAGACATAGGGCCTCCATTCCCTAGTCCCCTTTTTACCAACATTAGGGCTCCAATCCCTGAGTTGAGTTTTTAGACATAGGGCCTCCATTCCCTAGTCCCCTTTTTACCAACATTAGGGCTCCAATCCCTGAGTTGAGTTTTTAGACATAGGGCCTCCATTCCCTAGTCACCTTTTTACCAACATTAGGGCTCCAATCCCTGAGTTGAGTTTTTAGACATAGGGCCTCCATTCCCTAGTCTCCTTTTTACCAACATTAGGGCTCCAATCCCTGAGTTGAGTTTTTAGACATAGGGCCTCCATTCCCTAGTCCCCTTTTTACCAACATTAGGGCTCCAATCCCTGAGTTGAGTTTTTAGACATAGGGCCTCCATTCCCTAGTCCCCTTTTTACCAACATTAGGGCTCCAATCCCTGAGTTGAGTTTTTAGACATAGGGCCTCCATTCCCTAGTCCCCTTTTTACCAACATTAGGGCTCCAATCCCTGAGTTGAGTTTTTAGACATAGGGCCTCCATTCCCTAGTCCCCTTTTTACCAACATTAGGGCTCCAATCCCTGAGTTGAGTTTTTAGACATAGGGCCTCCATTCCCTAGTCGCCTTTTTACCAACATTAGGGCTCCAATCCCTGAGTTGAGTTTTTAGACATAGGGCCTCCATTCCCTAGTCGCCTTTTTACCAACATTAGGGCTCCAATCCCTGAGTTGAGTTTTTAGACATAGGGCCTCCATTCCCTAGTCTCCTTTTTACCAACATTAGGGCTCCAATCCCTGAGTTGAGTTTTTAGACATAGGGCCTCCATTCCCTAGTCCCCTTTTTACCAACATTAGGGCTCCAATCCCTGAGTTGAGTTTTTAGACATAGGGCCTCCATTCCCTAGTCACCTTTTTACCAACATTAGGGCTCCAATCCCTGAGTTGAGTTTTTAGCCATAGGGCCTCCATTCCCTAGTCCCCTTTTTACCAACATTAGGGCTCCAATCCCTGAGTTGAGTTTTTAGACATAGGGCCTCCATTCCCTAGTCCCCTTTTTACCAACATTAGGGCTCCAATCCCTGAGTTGAGTTTTTAGACATAGGGCCTCCATTCCCTAGTCCCCTTTTTACCAACATTAGGGCTCCAATCCCTGAGTTGAGTTTTTAGACATAGGGCCTCCATTCCCTAGTCCCCTTTTTACCAACATTAGGGCTCCAATCCCTGAGTTGAGTTTTTAGACATAGGGCCTCCATTCCCTAGTCCCCTTTTTACCAACATTAGGGCTCCAATCCCTGAGTTGAGTTTTTAGACATAGGGCCTCCATTCCCTAGTCACCTTTTTACCAACATTAGGGCTCCAATCCCTGAGTTGAGTTTTTAGACATAGGGCCTCCATTCCCTAGTCCCCTTTTTACCAACATTAGGGCTCCAATCCCTGAGTTGAGTTTTTAGACATAGGGCCTCCATTCCCTAGTCCCCTTTTTACCAACATTAGGGCTCCAATCCCTGAGTTGAGTTTTTAGACATAGGGCCTCCATTCCCTAGTCCCCTTTTTACCAACATTACGGCTCCAATCCCTGAGTTGAGTTTTTAGACATAGGGCCTCCATTCCCTAGTCCCCTTTTTACCAACATTAAGGCTCCAATCCCTGAGATGAGTTTTTAGACATAGGGCCTCCATTCCCTAGTCGACTTTTTACCAACATTAGGGCTCCAATCCCTGAGTTGAGTTTTTAGACATAGGGCCTCCATTCCCTAGTTACCTTTTTACCAACATTAGGGCTCCAATCCCTGAGTTGAGTTTTTAGACATAGGGCCTCCATTCCCTAGTCCCCTTTTTACCAACATTAGGGCTCCAATCCCTGAGTTGAGTTTTTAGACATAGGGCCTCCATTCCCTAGTCCCCTTTTTACCAACATTAGGGCTCCAATCCCTGAGTTGAGTTTTTAGACATAGGGCCTCCATTCCCTAGTCCCCTTTTTACCAACATTAGGGCTCCAATCCCTGAGTTGAGTTTTTAGACATAGGGCCTCCATTCCCTAGTCGCCTTTTTACCAACATTAGGGCTCCAATCCCTGAGTTGAGATTTTAGACATAGGGCCTCCATTCCCTAGTCCCCTTTTTACCAACATTAGGGCTCCAATCCCTGAGTTGAGTTTTTAGACATAGGGCCTCCATTCCCTAGTCTCCTTTTTACCAACATTAGGGCTCCAATCCCTGAGTTGAGTTTTTAGACATAGGGCCTCCATTCCCTAGTCGCCTTTTTACCAACATTAGGGCTCCAATCCCTGAGTTGAGTTTTTAGACATAGGGCCTCCATTCCCTAGTCCCCTTTTTACCAACATTAGGGCTCCAATCCCTGAGTTGAGTTTTTAGACATAGGGCCTCCATTCCCTAGTCGCCTTTTTACCAACATTAGGGCTCCAATCCCTGAGTTGAGTTTTTAGACATAGGGCCTCCATTCCCTAGTCGCCTTTTTACCAACATTAGGGCTCCAATCCCTGAGTTGAGTTTTTAGATATAGGGCCTCCATTCCCTAGTCGCCTTTTACCAACACTAGGGCTCCAATCCCTGAGTTGAGATTTTTAGACATAGGGCCTCCATTCCCTAGTCGCCTTTTTTACCAACATTAGGGCTCCAATTCCCGAGTTGAGTTTTTAGACATAGGGCCTCCATTCCCTAATCTCCTTTTCTACCAACATTAGGGCTCCAATCCCTTAGTTGAGTATTTAGCATTAGGGCCTCCATTCCCTAGTCGACTTTTTACCAACATTAGGGCTCCAATCCCTGAGTTGAGTTTTTAGACATAGGGCCTCCATTCCCTAGTCGCCTTTTACCAACATTAGGGCTCCAATCCCT
>NW_017679815.1:12451-15536 GCF_001879085.1 Nicotiana attenuata | reverse complement strand
CGTGGCTTCCTTTTTGGAATGATGTCATCGCCCGTATGCATCATCATTATATTTGCCCCCGAGGCGGTTCAGAGGATGAAGTGACGTTTTGGTTTCCGGCGCACGTTTTGAATCATGACTCTTCGATTCCTGTGCAACTTATCCTTATAAGTATGAGAGAGGTTTGATCTGATTCCACTTTCAAGCCGCTGAAAAGATTTTCTGATACACTCCTTTGCCTTCCTTTCCTGTAACCGTTATTTCGTGAGGGACTCTCCCACTTCTGTTGAAACCACACTTCCTATCGTCAGTGCTTCGTTTCTCAAGTAGCATAATCATGACAAAACGCGGACAGAATAATAAAAAGGCCAAAGATAATGCCCCGTCTAGGGTTCCGCCATCTTCCGGTGGTGAAGGGGAAAAGGCGGAGAAGGCCCTTGTTCCTCTCAGCGTAGACAATGTCCTTCCGAAGGAGACGCACGTTCGCAGGGATTTTCCAACTAAAAGCCCTGATCTTCCCTGGGAGCACAGCGTTTTACTACAATCCCATTTAGATGATCTGCGAGAGACACACTATATTCCGGACCACGTGGAAATGGTTCCGGCCGGGACGGATTATGCCAATGTGCACCGGCCTGGATATTGCACCTTCTATGAGTACCCGTTCTTGATCGGTTACGCCCTTCCAGTCTACCCTCTGGTGGAGGAGCTTTGCCGTTTTTACAATGTGTGTCCGGCCCAGCTCACTCCCTATACTTTGAAGGTGTGCCGTATCTGACCACTTATGCGGCCAGGGCCGGGTGCAGCGTCTCGGTCCACCACCTCTTACAGTTGTTCAGCGCTGGTTACCTGAGGGGTACCATGCTGCAGTTGAAAGGTCGTGGCGCAAAGGGCTTGGTCGTTAAAGCCGATGATAAGCCCAACCGCCACTTTTGGCGTAAATATTTCTACATCAGGACGGAGCACCTGGTGTCGAATCCCGAGGGGTTCCCGGAAAGATGGAATCCAGAACGTAAGTATTTCTACTTGTAGATTTTAGTGCTGCTTGCGCCTTCGACCATACGACCATAGTGACCTTTGTTTTTCTTTCCTCTTTTTTATTCGCAGCGAGGGCTTCTCCACCCCAGCTTGTTGATGACATTAAATCGTGGGTGGAATGAATAATACCCTATGCGGAGGAGTGCCATACCTGGGCTGCATTTCTTCGGCAGTACGACCCGTCAGGTAATTCTTTGGCTACGGTTTGGGGATTCCCTACGTATTTGTTATGACTTATTCGCGTTGGCAGGTCGGAGCGCCCCTAAGAAGAAGAAAAAGAGCGTCGTCATCTTACCTGGGGCGGGTACCGATTCTAAAGACGGATACATTCCCTGCGGCTCGCCCAGTGATGGTGCCGCGGAGATTCCTCAACCGCTGCTTGTGGCGGCGTCCGAGAGGGGAGCGACTCCTTCGACACCACCCCCTCGGGCTGTGGAGGAGACTTCTAAGAACGAGGAGACACCGGAAAGAAAAAGACGTCGGTTGATAACCGGCAAGGGGATAGCCACGGCAGATGAGGGGGCGAGCGAGCCCCGTCGAGAGTCAAGACCAGTTTTTATGGCGGATGCCATCCGTTACGGGAGGTCGGCTCCTCATATGGGGGCCGTTCTCGACGCCAGGTCAACACGCATTCCGGAGAGCGGCTCGTCGGCTGCCGTTGGGGAGGCGGACGATGATGCCGAGAGGGCGGGCCCTGAGATCGCCCAGGCAGATGCAGAAGCGTCAACGCGGGGTCCGGCCCGTGTAGGGATGACGGTAGGTAGATCCAACCGTCGAATTCTGATCCCGGGGGAGGGTATAACCTGTTGCAACACAGCGAGCAGGCCGCAGCAGATATGACCCTGCTATGTGCGGCCGCTGAGCGTGAAACGTTACAAGGGGTTAGCGACGGGGAACTATCCCGGAGGGTTGCCGGTGCGGCCTTACAGGTATTTTTCGATTCTCTTCATGCATCGTAAAATAAATTTTGATGCATGCTGACTTGCCTTTCATCCTTTTCCTCTTTTTTAGACTCTCATTTTGGAGATAGAGAGGGGGCGGCGAGCGCAAAGGAAGGCAGCCACCTTTAACAAGGTGGTAAAGAAATATCGGCGGTGCCGAGTCAAGCATCAAGCGCTGGCGGACCTACTCAAGCAGGACCCGGAATTTTGGTTTTTCCGTGAGGGTCTGGAGCAGTCGGAGGCCCAGCTGAAGCGGAGGGTGGCCGAGTTAGAGCAGATCGATGAGCAGTTGATGGCCGCCCTGGCCCGAAATATTGAGCTGGAGACTCTTCTCCAGTCTAAAGAAGAAGAGTTGGAGGTTGGCCGTGGGGTAGCGGCGGAAGCTGCTGATTTGCGGATCAAGGTTGCCGCCATGACCTCCGAACTTGATGCCAAGGCGGCTGAGATTGAAGTCCTCAAGCGGACTGCTGCGTCAAGGCCTTACAGTTGATGGCCTTAGTCGTGTAGGCGACTTTGACTGTCGTCGAGTCGTTTACTCCCCTTAGTCGAATCTAGGTCGACCGTTGATGGCGATGGCCTTAGCCATAATATAATTGATGGCCTTAGCCATGTAGGCGACTTCGACTGTCGTCGAGTCATTTACTCACCTTAGTCGAATCTAGGTCGACCGTTGACGGCGATGGCCTTAGCCATGATATAATTGATGGCCTTAGCCATGTAGGTGACTTCGACTGTCGTCGAGTCGTTTACTCACCTTAGTCGAATCTAGGTCGACCGTTGGCGGCGATGGCCTTAGCCATGATATAATTGATAGCCTTAGCCATGTAGGCGACTTCGACTGTCGTCGAGTCGTTTACTCACCGTAGTCGAATCTAGGTCGACCGTTGGCGGCGATGGCCTTATCCATGATATAATTGATGGCCTTAGCCTTTCACACATTGGAGATGGCCGTAGCCTTTCATACATTGGAGATGGCCGTAGTCTTTACTACATTGGAGATGGCCGTAGCCTTTCATACATTGGGGGTAGCCGTAGCCTTTCATACATTGGAGATGGCCGTAGCCTTTCCTACATTGGAGATGACCGTAGCCTTTCATACATTGGAGGTGGCCGTAGCCTTTCATACA
>NW_017679815.1:7523-11009 GCF_001879085.1 Nicotiana attenuata | reverse complement strand
AGTCTCCCACCTTGAGTGGTCTTATTTTGGCCCTCTTGTTGTAGTATCTTTCGACTTGTTGCTTTTGGGCCACCATTCTGATATGGGCCATTTCTCTCCTTTCTTCAGCTTCGTCGAGGTCTTGGAGCCTGTTTGTGTCGTTTTCTGTTCCACTGGTGTGTGAATATCTTAGGCTTGGTTCGCCGACCTCGACGGGTATGACCGCATCGGTTCCGTAGACCAGCGAGTACGGTGTTTCCCCCGTGCTGGATTTGGGTGTGGTCTTGTGTGCCCATAACACTTCGGGTAGCAGCTCGGGCCATAGCCCTTTGGCATCTTCGAGTTTCTTCTTTAGTATGTTGAATATTGTTTTGTTGGAGGATTCCGCTTGGCCGTTGGTGGCAGGGTGATATGGCGTGGAGAGTATCCTCTTGATGCGCCATTTCTCAAAGAATTCGGTTGTTTTTTGGCCGATGAACTGTCGTCCGTTGTCACAACTGATTCTTTGGGGATGCCGAAGCGGCATATAATATTTTTCCATATGAAGTCGATCACTTCCTGTTCGCGTATTTGGGCGTACGCACTTGCTTCCACCCACTTGGAAAAATAGTCAGTTAAAACTAATAGAAATCGTACCTTTCCTCGTCCCGCTGGTAGGGGACTGACTATGTCCATTCCCCATTTGATGAAGGGCCATGGGGAAGTGACCGAGTGAAGTGGTTCTCCTGGTTGATGTATCATGGGGGCATACTTTTGGCATTTTCGCATCGGCGGACATATTCTGCTGCGTCTTTCTTCATAGTGGGCCAATAATAGCCGGCTCGTATTATGCAACGCACGAGGGCGCGGTTGCCTGTATGGGCACCGCAATGTCCTTCATGTACCTCTTCGAGCACTGGCCGCGTTTGTTGCGGCCCTAGACACTTGGCCAGGGGTCCGCCAAACGTCCTTTTGTAGAGCTCGTGGTTTATCAGGCAATACCGGGCGGCCAGTACGCGGAGCTTCTTGGCTTCTTTTTTGTCGAGGGGGAGTGTTCCATCCTGCAGATAGGATACAAATTGGTTGCGCCAGTCCTAAGTCAAATTTAGAGAGAGTACCTCAGGGTGATCAATGGCTGAATGGAGGAGGGTGACCACGCTTTCTTTGTTGAAGTTTTTAGCGGCTGCGGCTAATTTTGCTAAGCCGTCTGCCTCGACGTTCTGTGTTCTTGGAACTTGTTCAAAGCGGCGCTCGTCGAACTCGGTCATTAACCTGTGGATTTCTGACTGGTATTTTTGCAACCTCTGCTCCTTGATTTGGTAAGTCACTGTGACCTGGTTCACCACGAGCTGAGAGTCGCAATGGAGAACGAGTCGTCGAGCTCCATACTTGATGGCTAGTTTCAAACCTGCAATAACAGCCTCGTACTCGGCTTCGTTGTTAGTCATCTCGGGGCATCGTATGGACTGGCGAATTGTTTCGCCCGTGGGGACCTCGAGAACGAGTCCCAGTCCCGATCCCGAGGTCGGCATTGGAGGGGGCACGACGTTCCTCCAATTCCGCCTCTGGTAGTATCTCTGCGCTGAAGTCGGCTATGAAGTCGGCAAGTACCTGCGACTTGATGGCGTTCCTTGGATGATATGAGATATCGTGCTCACTGAGCTCTATGGCCCATCGGGCGAGTCTGCCTGATAACTCAAGCTTGTGCAGGATACTTCTCAAGGGGAAGGTCGTTACTACCTTTATGGGGTGGCATTGGAAATAGGGTCGGAGCTTCCGTGAAGCTACGACCAATGCCAACGCTAATTTTTCAAGGTGTGGATACCGTGTTTCGGCGTCCACTAAGGTTTTGCTAATATAGTAAATAGGAGATTGCGTACCTTCATTTTCACGAACTAGGACTGCGCTGACGGCGACCTCTGATACGGCTAAATATACCAGCAGTGGCTCACCTGGGTTGGCTTTGGCTAGCAGTGGCGGTGAGGATAGGTACGCTTTCAATTTCCTTAGGGCCTCGACGCATTCCTCATCCCACTGTAACCCTTTGTCCTTTCTCAGCACATTAAAAAACTTATGGCATCTGTCGGAGGACCGTGAGATGAACCTAGACAAGGCGGCTATTCGCCCCGTCAGCTTTTGCACCTGCTTTTTGCTGTTCAATATCTCCGGTATTGCATCTATTACCTTGATCTGATCTGGATTGACTTCAATACCTCGTTGCGATACGAGAAACCCTAAGAATTTTCCTGATGCCACGCCGAAGGCGCATTTCTCGGGGTTCAGTTTCATCCCGTATCTTCTCAGCATCTCGAAGGTTTCTTTCAGATGGTCGATGTGGTCCTCTTTTCTTGTCGACTTTACCAGCATGTCGTCGATATAGACTTCCATAGTCTTACCGAGCTGCTCTTGAACATTTTGGTTACCAGTCTCTGGTATTTTTGAGCCCGAAGGGCATTACCTTGTAGCAGTAAGTTCCTTGGTGGGTGATGAAAGTTGTCTTCTCTTGGTCTTCCTCGGCCATCATGATTTGATTGTAGCCGGAGTAGGCGTCTAGGAAGCTCAGTAGTTCATGTCCTGCAGTGGCGTCGATCAGTTGGTCGATGTGGGGTAGTGGGAATGAATCTTTTGGGCATGCCTTGTTCAGATCGGTGAAATCCACACACATTCTCCACTTCCCGTTTTTCTTTTTGACCATGACAACATTGGCGACCCACTCGGGGTACTTTGATTCTCTGATGGAGCCGTTGGCCAGTAGCTCGTCTACTTCCTTACCGACCGCTTCATTGATGGCGGCGTTGAATTTTCTCCTCATCTGTCGCACGGGGGGATGTAATGGATCGACATTCAGCTTGTGGGTGGCGATGTCTCGCGGGATTCCCGGCATATCTGAATGGGAAAAGGCGAACAAATCTGCATGGTTAGTTAAAAATTCACAAGATTACTTGGGTTGGCGAGACCTTGCCCGATATAGGCTTTCTTCATAGGATCGGTTTTGTCCAATTGGACTGGGTCGAGGTCTTCGACCGTTGCTTTACAGGCTTCCACGACGTCGGGGTCTTTGACGACGTCCGTTGTCGGGTTGACCTTAGTTCCCGACACGGCTAATTGCTATGCCTCCGCGCTCGCCCCCTTTAGCTGTTGGGTGTGGGCGCAGTCTTGGGCTATTTTGTAGCATTCTTGTGCGGTGCGTGGCTCGCCTCGAATACTGAATACTCCCCATGGGGTAGGGAATTTGATCACTTGGTAGAGTCTTGAAGGGACCGCTCGCATGGCATGTATCCACGGGCGTCCTATGATGACGTTGTACGCCGTTTCTTGGTTCATCACGTGGAAAGTTGTTTCCAGCGTGACTCCTCCCGCTAAGACGGGCAATGCTATTTCTCCGGACGCCCGTTCCACTGCATTGTTAAAACCGGTTAGTGTTATGCAGTGCGGTATTACCTTATCCTCGAGTCCCATTTGTATGAGGACCCTTGGGTGGATAATACAGGCGCCACTTCCGTCATCGATCATGATTCTTTTAACATC
>NW_017679815.1:4505-5625 GCF_001879085.1 Nicotiana attenuata | reverse complement strand
ATTTAAGAATCTTAAATATTCACAAAACTAATATAAAAGGAAACTTTAGTACTAAGCTCTACAAAAATTTATAATAATTTAAACGAAGTGGAAAGTTCCTATTACCCTTTAAAGTCTTAATTGATATTAGTTCGTATAATGTTAAAACTAAATTAAGTTAGATATATTTTCTGATATAACTTATGTTCCTAAATACTAGGAGTAAGTACATAATCAACAAGGAAAAATTTAATAGTCACATAATAAGTTAATTCAAATAATAAAAAAATAATTAAATGATAATTTTTTTAAATATAAACTCTAATTTTAAAAGATAAACATATAGGGTCAAGTTTATATGAATATCTTTCTTTTACTTGGTAATAAAGTGGCTCTAATATTATGGATGGGATTGCGCACTTTAATTTATTTATTTTTTACTTCGGTGTGAGCAAGTGAATCCTTTACAAATTTCTCAAAGCAAACAAACACATATTAGATTAGTTTTCCTAAAACAAGTTTGTCCAAGCCTGCTATATATCGAATTTTAACAAAATTTTCTGTTGATTGGTTTATTTTTACTATTAACTGCTCTTGTGCCATGCATTCTCTCCAAATTCAAGATTTACATTCAATTTATATTCAAATAAAAAGTATAACGCTATAGAATATTATTACCAATGTAATGTGGGATGAAGATTGATTAAATATAGTTTTCACAAAAAAAAATATTAAAACAAAGATTGGATTGTGTTTGGCTCAAAAGTGAACGATATACTTTGTAAGCGATAAAACAATCAAAAATAGAAAAGGGGTAAATCGTAATCAAATATAATAAGCCTAGAGATGCAAAGATAATAATATTGTTGTAGATCTGATATTGCAAAGTGATAATGTTTACCAATAAGATATTTTCGTTAGAGGTAGAGATATAGAGAGAGAAAGCCAGAAAAATGAGAGAGTTGTATTAGATCAGATCCCCCTTTTACAATGTGGAGGTCTCCTTTATATAATAGGAGACTTTCCTCGAAAGAATCAAAAAGTTACAAAAATAGGTAACGTCTCCCTATCGTGGACGCTGAGTTCTAAACGATGTCGCTTTTGTCCTCACGGCCGAGTCGTACCCGCTACGTTGGTCGGC
>NW_017679815.1:0-676 GCF_001879085.1 Nicotiana attenuata | reverse complement strand
TTTGATATTAATATGATTATAGTTGACTTTGGTCAACATTTTTGGTAAACGGACCCGGACCCGAGATTGGACGGTCCCGGAAGGTCCGTAGAAAAATATGGGACTCGGGCATGTGCCCGGAATCGAATTCCGAGGTCTAGAGCCCGAGATATGAATTTTTTCGTGAAATTGTTTATCTGAAATTATTAAGGAAAATGGAAATGAAAATTGATTAAAAGACTATGGTATCGGGCTCGTATTTTGGTTCCGGCGCCCGGTACAAGTCTTAAAAATGTGGTAAGCACTTTCTGTGAAGTTTGGTCGAAATCGGACGTCATTTGACGTGTTTCGGACCTAAATATCTAATGTTTGAAGTTTATGAAGTTATAATGAAAAATCATGTGCTTTGAGGCTTGATTCTATGTAAATGATGTTATTTTGGCGATTTGATCGCACGAGCAAGTCCGTAGGATGTTTTTGAGGTTGTATGCGTGTTTTGTTTGGAGCCCCGAGGGCTCGAGTGAGTTTTGGATAGGCATCGGATTGCATTTTCTCATTTTTTTTTTAAAAAAACTCTGGTATGTTGGCTTCTGTGGTTTTCGCAAATGTCGAAAGGGTAGACTCGCAATTGCGAGCTCGGCAAATGCGAGCTTCCAGTCGCAATTGCGAGGTCTGGGCAATTACGCACAGGTCGCAA
>NW_017679814.1:12738-15536 GCF_001879085.1 Nicotiana attenuata | reverse complement strand
GATTGTTCTCTTTTACAGGTATTGCACAAACACAGAAGTTAAACTAAATTGAGAGCAAAAGAGCGAGGCAATTTTGCAAGCAATTTATGTGAGATTCAAGTGTGCATTCCTGAAGCTACTTGGACAAGATAGAAGAACCAATTCCATTGTGTCTTTCTTTTATTCTAGTTCAATTGTAGTAGGAGTTTTAAAGTTGTACCTTTCAAGCTTTCATAGAAGCAATTGTATTAGGTACTTTGAGTATTCAAGTTAGAGTTAACTTGAAGGTGTCGCAACAGTTGAGGCTGTGTGCCACACTGGGATTAGAGTTTAATCCTTAGGTTTACAAGAGTTTTATAAATGCTGTTTTGGCTCAGTGATTTTAGTGGAAGTTTGGGAAAATCCTACTGAGTAGTAGGTCGTGGTTTTTTCACCTTTTGAGCTAGGTGTTTTCCACGAAAAAATCTCTGTGTTCTTTATTTTATGTACTCTTAATTCCGCAAACAATAGTAGTAAGTACACCTAGAAGAACAGGTTCTTCTAGAGCGAAAATTGGGTACCACACAAATCACCCCTCCTCTTGTGTGGTATTGACGTTTAGAACATCACTATGTTTTACAACACATATGTTGTTCTTCTGCTTTTCTTTCTACTATGCATGACTCTTCCGTACTTTGTATTCTACTGTGCCTTTAGACTAGGCTCGCATGTCAATCTTTGTTATGTTTTTCTATCTGTTCTTTGCTATACTTTTCAGTATTCTTCTACTGTATGTGTTTCCTACTGAGTTCTTAAGTTTGTTTGCCTTTACTGAACTTCTGTTTGAGTTCTAAACATGCTTCCTTTACTGTTTCTTAAGTTTATATCACTTCTTCTCTCTTCTGAACTTGCTTAAGTTCCGAGCTTTTCTCAAACATGTTCTTTATGCCTTCAAACCTGCTTCAATGGCTTGTCTTCTCATCGCTGTATCACATTCGAGTTGAAACCCTAGGATCTGAGGGTTTTGGTAAGTTTGATTTGGTGTTTGGACTTTGGTTCTACTTTGGAACCCTGAACTCCCAGACTCATTCTGAGTCTATAAATTGGACTGGAACCTCTTTGTTTATAACTCTGAACTTTTCTATGATAGGTTTTCTAATTAACATGACAACTCTTTCTTGTTTGACATACCTGTGTGCTTTATATATGAGAAATTCTTCCTTCAAAAAGGTTTTGCCAACTTATGATTGATTCTGAATTCCTTTTAGTAAGGTTTGATTGATTGTTATTGATTTTCCTTAAGTAAAACCCTTTCCTCTCTTTTCCTGACTTGGTTCATTCGAACAAAGCCTGCAATTTTGATTTTACTAGCTGTTTGATTGATACCCTTTCCTTATTCTCACAAACCGTGTTACTATCAAATTCATTCCTTAAATAGACCCCTGTGTATTTGCCCGTATTGTACTACTTTGGAAAATTTTTTGAGCAAACTCTTTCCTTATTTAATTTTGCCCGTTTGAAATCAGAATCCCTTAATTAAAGGGAATCCTTTTTGTAATTGATTGCAGAACTATTCTCTTACCTTTTACTTACTTGATTGCTGCACTATAAAAGGGGACGACCCTTCTGCACTTTGACGAACTTCAAAGGGAATACTCTTTAAGACAACTTTGAGTCTAATACTCTAACATACATACATACTTTCAATTTCAATACTCTTACACTTCACCCAACACTCTACTCTCTTCTGAGACCTGCTAATTGTTTGCTTGCAATTTGGCTTTCAAGGCTACTATTTTACTTTCTTGTTTCCTGGAAACTGGTATGTTCTAATTTAAGTTTTAGCCTCATCCCAACGTGTTTATTTTACAGTTTCCACATCCCTGTCTGTTTTACTACTTATGTTTAATGTTAATAGCAAGTCAATTCCCTTGCATATGTTTCTACTATGAATCCTTACACCCCTGACTACATTACTGCCTGTGTTTAATGTTAATCAGCAATGTCAATTTCATCGAACATGTTTCTATTTGTGGATACCCATATCCCTATTCCCCTCTATGTGTTTGAGTTAAAGTTTGGGCATGGCAGCACCTAAATTGTTGTTCATGTCTGGGCTTGATCCTTTAAGGGATCCTAACTCCCAAACAATATGGCTAACAGGCTGGTTAGGGGTGTGCCAGCACTCCTAATTGCTGGGTATTACCACCAGCCTGTCTTGGCACTCCCATAATCCCCTCTATTGCACTTACACTCATTCCTAGTTTCTAAGTCCTGCCCCCCTCCTATGAGCCTTGCTTTGGGACCTTGAGTTCCCTCTGAACTTAGACATTTGAGGGCTGGCCCTTTCACACTGCACTTCAATTCAATTCTGCAATATGTTTGGGTGTAAGCACGACCCGGAGTTCATGAAGCTCCTGCGAACTCTGACATACCCAAAAATGAGAAAGGCTTTGGAATCGGACCTTTGGAGTTGATTTATTTCATGTTTTAGACCTGGAGTCTAAATCAGGCTCTCCTTGGTTGTACTATAATTTCTGATGTAATTTTACTTTTTTTATTCATCCTGGGTTGTAATAATTTGTAATAACTTATGGGGTTTGTAGTGAAAAGGGGAGGGTCACTCATGTATGCATGCGGGTAGACATCATGTTCATAGGTATTTTCCTGTAATCACATCCTGCTTTTCACTTATGCATTTCATATAGAAATCCTGCCTATAGTTCCGCACTTCTCATATATAGAAATCATGCCTTCGGTTTTCTACACTTATGCATATATAGATACCATGTCATTAAGGTTTTGCACTCATATAGATACCATGTCTTTAAGGTTCTGCA
>NW_017679814.1:0-10507 GCF_001879085.1 Nicotiana attenuata | reverse complement strand
GCAAAGGCATTTTTACTGGTGAACCTACGCGAGCTGGAGGATTTGATCAACGAGAGCATTCAACCTGGGGAAAGTCCTTCTGGGACCAAGTAGATAGGAGTTTATTTTTCGCTTTACAAATGTAATAAGGCCAATGGCCATTAGTGATTTTTATTTCTTGCATATTTAATGTCAATTTGGGATTCGTCTATTTTTTTCAATAAAATGAGGCATTTAGCCGGGCACAACGAGGCTCCCAAATTAGGACACGTTTTACATTCCCGCACTATGTGTTTAAATATTGCAATACTTTTCATGACCCTCACTAACTTGGTTACCTTTTTGTTTTATTTTTGTTTTGTTATTCCCTCCCCAAAGGTTAGTTCGTGAACTCTGGCATCATGATCTTACTTCAAAAGATCCAGAGGGTCACATCTCAAGAACTGGGCCATCAGGACAACCAGAGCCCGACGAGCCTTAGGGTAGCAAGGCTAAAAAGTATTATCCATTGTTTTTACTAAATGATTTTCTTTTTCGCATTTTTCAATTTTCGCAATAACATCATCAATGTTCAAAACAATTATTCAATTTATCAAAAGCATGTCTGATTTTTCTTATGAATTAATATTTATTTCTATCTTATTCCTCCTTACTTTACTTATACAGCATTACTATTGCTTATCTTGATGAACCGATGACTGTGACATGCAATGAAACAACGCAAAAAAAGGATATAGATTCAGAGGAAGACGACATACCAGAGGAGATTGTTAACAAAGTTGAGAATTTTGAAAACAGACCAAAGTGCAACCTGGACGAGACAGAAATTGTTAATCTGGGGGACGAAGAGAATTTCAAAGAAACACGAATCAGCGTTCGCTTATCGTCATCAGAAAAGAATTTCTAAGAGAATATGAGGACATATTGGCCTGGTCATATGACGACATGACAAGCCTGAGCACGTCTGTTGTGGCTCACAAACTACCAACTGATCCAACATGTTCGCCGGTAAAGCAAAAGCTCAGAAAGTTCAAACCTGATATGAGTCTGAAAATCAAGGAAGAAGTCACTAAGCAGGTCAAAGCTAAAGCTCTCTGGGTCGTTGAGTATCCGACATTGTTAGCTAACATTGTGCTAGTACCAAAGAAGGACAGGAAGGTTAGAGTCTGTGTCGACTACCGGGGTCTCAACCGGGCCAGTCCGAAAGACGACTTCCCCTTGCCAAATATACACATCTTGATTGACAACTGCGCCAAGCATGAGCTGCAGTCATTTGTTGATTGTTTTGCGGGTACCATCAGATATGGATGGATGAAGAGGATGCTAAGAAAACCGCTTTCATTACGTCGTGGGGGATGTATTGCTATAAGATGATGCCGTTTGGGTTAAAGAATGCAGAGGCAACCTACATGAGGGCCATGATTACCATTTTCCATGACATGATACACAAGGAGATCAAAGTGTATGTAGACGACGTCATCATTAAGTCCAAGAAAGTCGTTGATCACATGGAAGATTTAAGGAAGTTCTTCAATAGACTGAGGAGGTACAACCTGAAGTTGAACCCCGCAAAATGTGCATTCCAGGTTCCAGCTGGAAAATTGCTTGGGTACATTGTGAGTCGCCGAGGGATAGAATTGGATCCATCAAAGGTCAAGCTATTCAAGAATTACCACCGCCAAAGAACAGAAAGAAGTAATGAGTTTCTTGGGGAGACTTAACTACATCAGCCGGTTCATAGCACAGTCCACTGTCATCTGTGAGCCAATCTTTAAGATGCTGAAGAAAGACGCCGCTACCAAATGGACTGACGACTGCCAAAAGGCCTTCGACAGAATTAAGGAGTACCTGTCAACACCGCCAGTTAATCCGCCCGAACCAGGTAGACCCCTACTACTCTACCTTGCAGTATTGGATGGAGCGCTCGATTGTGTTCTGGGGCAGCATGATGAAACAGGGAGGAAGGAACATGCCATTTATTATCTCAGTAAGAAGTTCACCCCATACGAGGCCCGGTATTCTTTGTTGGAACGCACCTGTTGTGCTCTGACTTGGGTAGCTCAGAAGTTGAGGCACTATTTCTGTGCTTACACTACGTATCTCATATCAAGGATGGATCCATTGAAGTACATCTTTCAGAATCCCACGCCCACTGGCAAGCCAGCCAAGTGGCAAATCCTGCTGAGTGAATTCGACATTGTCTACGTGACCCAGAAAGCAGTCAAAGGACAGGCACTAGCAGATGATCTCGCCGAAACCCCTGTGGATGGAGAATACGAGCCCCTAAAGACGTATTTCCCTGATGAGGAGGTATCATTTGTAGGGGAAGACATTGCAGAGTCCTATGATGGTTGGAGGATGTTTTTCGACGGAGCAGCAAATTTCAAAGGAGTTGGCATAGGAGCAGTCCTAGTATCAAAAATTGGACAGCATTATCCGGTATCCGCCAAGATCAGGTTCCCCTGCACTAACAATATGGTCGAGTACGAAGCTTGCATCTTAAGGCTCAAGATGGCCATTGACATGAACGTCCAAGAGTTGCTAGTGATTGGAGATTCGGATTTGCTTATACATCAGGTCCGAGAAGAATGGGCAACCAAGAACTCCAAGATACTCCCATATCTGCATCATGTACAGGAGTTGAGAAAGAGGTTCACAAAGACAGAATTCCAGCATGTTCCCAGGATCCAGAATGAGTTTGCCGATGCATTGGCTACCCTGGCCTCTATGATACAACATCCAGACAAGAATTTCATTGATCCTATTACCGTGAAGATCTACAATCAGCCAGCTTACTGTGCTCATGTCGAAGAAGAAGCAGATGGAAAACCTTGGTTTGACGACATCAAGGAATATTTGGCAAAAGGAGAATATCCAGAGCTTGCAAACAGTACTCAGAAGCGCACACTTCGGAGACTGTCTAACCACTTCTTTCACAGCGGAGGAATCCTGTATAGGAGGACTCCAGATTTGGGTTTGCTGAGGTGTGTTGATGCAAAGGAAGCATCTAAACTGCTATAGGAAATTCATGCCGGGACCTGTGGTCCACATATAAACGGTTTTGTCTTAGCCAAGAAGATACTCCGGGCAGGTTATTATTTGGATGACAATGGAGACGGACTGCATCCAATATGTCCGAAAATGTCACCGCTTCCAGATACTTGACGACATGATAAAGGTGCCTCCAAATGAGCTTAATGCAACAAGCTCGCCATGGCCATTCGCCGCATGGGGGATGGATGTTATCGGACCAATCGAACCTGCCGCATCAAACGGGCACAAATTCGTCCTAGTGGCAATTGACTATTCACCAAATGGGTGGAAGCAGCATCCTACAAAGCAGTAACCAAGAAAGTCGTGGCGGACTTCGTCCGCGACCGTATCATTTGTCGATTCGGGATTCCAAAGTCAATCATTACTGATAATGGCTCCAACCTCAACAGTGACCTAATGAAAGCTATGTGTGAAGCCTTCAAGATAAAACACAAGAATTCCACAACTTATAGGCCTCAGACGAATGGAGCTGTAGAAGCCGCCAACAAGAACATCAAGAAGATACTGAGGAAGATGATAGAAAAGCATAAGCAGTGGCATGAGAAGCTATTGCTTTATTGGGATATCGCACCACAGCCCACACATCGACTGGGGCAACTCCCTACATGCTGGTTTACGGTACAGAGGCAGTCATTCCCGCCGAGGTAGAAATTCCCTCCCTAAGGATCATACAGGAAGCGAAACTCGACGATGCAGAATGAGTGAAGAGTCGTTACGAGCAGTTAGCCCTCATAGATGGTAAAAGAATGAATGCAGTTTGCCATGGTCAACTTTGCCAGAACAGAATGTCCAGAGCTTTCAACAAGAGAGTCAAACCAAGACGGTTCACACTGGGGCAGCTGGTGTTAAAGAAGATTTTTCCACATCAAGATGAAGCCAAAGGGAAATTCTCTCCCAATTGGCAGGGTCCATACATGGTTCATCGGGTTCTGACAGGAGGAGCCCTCATACTCGCAGAAATGGACGGAGAAGTTTGGCCAAAGCCGATAAATTCAGATGTAGTCAAGCGATACTATGTGTAACCATTAATGATTTCCTTATGTAATTTGAACTATGTCTGACCTGATTCCCGTTTAAGAGGGGATACGTAGGCAGCCTTATGGGTTCGGTCACAATTCAATAAAATTTTCATTTCCCCCGCAATTGGAAACTGGGGCAGAATTTTGAGGAGGACCCTCAAAATACCGAAGTAACTTCACCGATCATCGCAAGCAACCGTCAGAAGCAGCAGCCCAGTAAACTGGGGCAGAATTTTGAGGAGGACCCTCCAAAATTCCGTAGTAGGAGAGGTTGCAATGTCCTGAACCATGTCGCAGTCGTCGGTTCATCTAAAACTATTTCTTAAATATATACAATATGTCATATCTTTAACAAATTCACGTATGTTTATCATCAGAATTGTTTTGTTTAGCAACGCTACCCTAGGGATACCCACAGTATCACCAAATCAGAGCCGAGCCGGTCAAACGAAGTCAGCGGGGGCACAGAACTAACCTTTCCCCTCTACAAAACTCACGATTTTTCTTTGGATGCAGTCACCCAAGTCACAAATTTATATATTACGCACTCCTACTGCTCAGGAATACGATTCTCGAAATTATTGCTTCACAACCGCTATCCGCATACAATATCCCCAGCAGCCACAATATCACAATCAGCAACCAGTTGTCAGTTATCAGCTAAGAGTCTTTTATTACTATTCATCTTTCATCTTTTGCATAAGGCTACTATTCTGCCTTCCAAGGTTAAGCTCTAACTCCATTTGCATTTCCTGCATTGCATATGGCTACTATTCTGCCTTCCGAGGTTAAGCTCTACCTCCATTTGCATTTCCTGCATTGCATAAGGCTACTACTATTCTGCCTTCCGAGGTTAAGCTCTACCTCCATTTGCATTTCCTGCTTGCATAAGGCTACTATTCTGCCTTCCGAGGTTAAGCTCTACCTCCATTTGCATTTCCTGCATTGCATAAGGCTACTATTCTGCCTTCCGAGGTTAAGCTCTACCTCCATTTGCATTTCCTGCATTGCATAAGGCTACTATTCTGCCTTCCGAGACTAAGCTCTGTCTCCATGCGTATCGGCTGAAAGATCGCCATTTTATTTACACTTTGCATGGCTGAAATATCGCCACTTCATTTAAATCTTGCATCGGCTGAAAGATCGCCATTTTATTTACACTTTGCATGGCTGAAATACCGCCACCTCATTTAAATTTTGCATCGGCTGAAATATCGCCACCTTTTGCATTTCATGGGCTGAAAGATCGCCAAATTATCCAAGGGCGTCCTTGTTCGGAGGCACCATCTTCATAGCCCGAGAACGCCATGCCATGGCCTGAGGACTCCTTTGTCTCTTGCATATCATTATTCAAAGGCATCATCGTTCAGAGGCATCACTCTCATTGCCCGAGAGCATCATTTCATAGCCTGCGAACCCTTTATTATATGCTTCATGGCCCAGGACATCATGGTCCGAGGACGTCATCCTAACCGTCCAAAGACAGCATTCATAGTCTGACGGGAACTTGCATCACGTTTAAATTTATGCACAATATATGCGCTCGTATTGTTTATTTGTAGGCAAACCGGCTAGCAACGTCCATCCCAGCAGAAGCGATCCCGCTTCGGTTCCCGCAGCTCTACTAAACTCATAACCACCACCCCAGCTCGAATATCTCGTCCGTTCTTGAAATCTCCATCGGCATGTTCCGCCGACGGATCCCGAACTACAGACGGCCTGATTCCTGTAAGACCAGGGATATGTAGGCAGCTCAGGAACCAGAGGATGGTCAATCATTTCAAGCCATTCCGTTTGGTCAAAATTGGCCATCATATTTTACCCGACAACTCTTCCATCCTTCCCGGGTAAAGAGGGCCAGCTGTTGATACCCAGTTTTTCCCTGAATATTTTCACATATACAAAATACTTTCAAAATAACATATATATGCATATATAAGCATGCCTAAGGATTTTAGTATTTTCCCCAATTTTTTAAAGATTTTTAAAATTAATTTGTTATCCATTTTAGCAGTACAAAATCAGTAATTATTCCCAAAATCATCAATTTTGATGAATAATTTATTTTATTCCCATGTTTATACAAAAATATAGTTAAGATAATTTTTCTATACATTTTTTTCAAATTTATTTGGTATTTTAAAGCTAAATTGCATTTAATGGCAATTCTAGCCTGTTTTAAGTTTAATAGCATTTTAATTATAAAAATCGGTTCCAGTATTTTTTAAATTAATATTTATGTGTTATTAACTGACTCAGTACTTTTAATTTGCTTTTAAATTATTTTACTATTTTTTTTATAAAATAAAAGGGAAAACTGGCTATTTAACATTTAGCCTCATTTCGTTGCAATTACAGCCTATTTACATTTCAATTTTAGCCATCAATTGACCCAATCCTAACCCCCAATTGGACTGGCCCAATTTCAATTTTACTCATCCCCTTAACCTGTTTACTTAACCCGCCCGGCCTTTCTTTCAATCCAGGCCGTTGATCATTTTGATCAACGGCCAGGATCGTCCCTTGCCATTTTAATTTCCCTACCCTAACCTAATCCTCCCATTTTGTTTGGTCCGCCACCTTTTAATACTCTCCTCTCTCAAAACACTCTCGGAGGTTTTCCAGAACCCTAGTCGTCTTCAACCCTTTTTCCAGCGTACTTTTGCCGGAATCCATGGCTTCTCAGGCCAGGGATGTTCTGTACTCACCCCCCTCCACCATTAAACCCTGGGTGTTCGAAGTGTTGAGGTCTGACCTCGATGGTTCTCTTTCAGATCTTCTCAGAGCTATAGTTCTATGGCCTCTCCGGCCTTTGCTTCGGCGCATTCAAGCATTTCGAGCCTATTTCCAACCTCTCCGACTCAAGATCGGGCTTTCTTCCAAGCCTTTCTCATTTCTAGGGTTCCTCCAAAACCCTAAGATATTCGAGGTCTTTCTCTGTCTGTTTTCTTAGATCTATGCTATATCTGTGTTTTATTGGATATTTAAGGTGTTTTCCCCAATCTTTTCTTTCAAAATTGTTTCTCTTCGATTTAGGGTTTCTGAAAGGATTTCAAAACATCTTTTTGATTCTTCCTTTTCTTTTCTTTATGTGTGTTTGCCTATACTATGTTTTACTATGCATGTGTTGTTCTTCTGCTTTTCTTTCTACTATGCATGACCCTCCTGTACTTTGTATTCTACTGTGCCTTTAGATCAGGCTCGCATGTCAATCTTTGTTATGTTTTTCTATCTGTTCTTTGCTATACTTTTCAGTATTCTTCTACTGTATGTGTTTCCTACTGAGTTCTTAAGTTTGTTTGCCTTTACTGAACTTCTGTTTGAGTTCTAAACATGCTTCCTTTACTGTTTCTTAAGTTTATATCACTTCTTCTCTCTTCTGAACTTGCTTGAGTTCCGAGCTTTTGTCAAACATGTTCTTTATGCTTTCAAACCTGCTTCAATGGCTTGTCTTCTCATCACTGTATCAGATTCGAGTTGAAACCCTAGGATGTGAGGGTTTTGGCAAGTTTGATTTGGTGTTTGGACTTGGGTTCTACTTTGGAACCCTGAGTTCCCAGACTCATTTTGAGTCATAAATTGGACTGGAACCTTTTTGTTTATAACTCTGAACTTTTCTATGATAGGTTTTCTAATTAACATGACAACTCTTTCTTGTTTGACATACCTGTGTGCTTTATATATGAGAAATTCTTCCTTCAAAAAGGTTTTACCAACTTATGATTGATTCCGAATTCCTTTTAGTAAGGTTTGATTGATTGTTATTGATTTTCCTTAAGTAAAACCCTTTCCTCTCTTTTCCTGACTTGGTTCATTCGAACAAAGCCTGCAATTTTGATTTTACTGGCTGTTTGATTGATTCCCTTTCCTTATTCTCACAAACCGTGTTACTATCAAATTCTTTCCTTAAATAGACCCATGTGTATTTGCCCTTATTGTACTACTTTGGAAATTTTTTTGAGCAAACTCTTTCCTTATTTAATTTTGCCTGTTTGAAATCAGAATCCCTTAATTAGAGGGAATCCTTTTTGTAATTGATTGCAAAACTATTCTCTTACCTTTTTCTTACTTGCTTGCTGCACTATAAAAGGGGACGACCCTTCTGCACTTTGACAACTTCCAATTGAATACTCTTTAAGACAACTTTGAGTTCAATACTCTAACATACATACATACTTTCAATTTCAATACTCTTACACTTCACCCAACACTCTACTCTCTTCTGAGACCTGCTGATTGTTTGCTTGCAATTTGGCTTTCAAGGCTACTGTTTTACTTTCTTGTTTCCCTGAAACTGGTATGTTCTAATTTAAGTTTTGCCTCATCCCAATGTGTTTACTTTACAGTTTCCACATCCTTGTGTGTTTTACTACTTATGTTTAATGTTAATTAGCAAGTCAATTCCCTTGCATATGTTTCTATTATGAATCCCTACACCCCTGACTACATTACTGCCTGTGTTTAATGTTAATCAGCAATATCAATTTCATCGAACATGTTTCTATTTGTGGATCCCCATATCCCTATTCCCCTCTATGTGTTTGAGTTAAAGTTTGGGTATAGCAACACCTAAATTGTTGTTCATGTCTGGGCTTGATCCTTTAAGGGATCCTAACTCCCAAACAATATGGCTAACAAGCTGGTTAGGGGTGTGCCAACACTCCAAATTGCTGGGTATTACCACCAGCCTGTCTTGGCTCTTCCCGAATCCCCTATATTGCACTTGCACTCATTCCTATTTTCTAAGTCCTGCCCCCCTCCTATGAGCCTTGCTTTGGGACCTTGAGTTTCCTCTGAACTTGGACATTTGAGGGCGGGCCCTTCCACGCTGCACTTCAATTCAATTCTGCAATATATTTGGGTGTAAGCACTGTCCAGAGTTCATTAAGCTCCTAGGAACTCTGACGCACCCAAAAATGAGAAAGGCTTTGGAGTTGGTTTATTTCATGTTTTGGACATGGAGTCTGAATTAAGCTCTCCTTGGTTGTACTTTAATTTCTGATGTAATTTTACTTTTTTTTATTCCTCCTGGGTTGTAATAATTTGTAATAACTTATGGGGATTTGTGGTGAAAAGGGGAGGTTCACTCATGTATGCATGCAGGTAGACATCATGTTCTTAGGTATTTATTCCTGTAATCACATCCTGCTTTTCACTTATGCATTTCATATAGAAATCGTGCCTATAGTTCTGCACTTCTCATATATAGAAATCATGCCTTCGGCTTTCTGCACTTATGCATATATAGATACCATGTCTTTAAGGTTTTGCACTCATATAGATACCATGTCTTTAAGGTTCTGCACTTCTGCATATACAGAAACCATGTCTTTAAGGCTCCGCATTCATATGAATACCATGACTGTAGGCTTCTGCACTCTTGCATCATATAGATAACCTGTCTATAGGATCTCTTAAATTCTGCATTTACATCTATCATTAGGCAAACGGTCATAGGTTTAAATAACAAATTGCATTCTAGATACCATGCTTATAGGACTCTTGCATTTCTATAAACGTTTTTAAAACCAGTCACGCTTAGAAAGCATGTCTATAGGGGTAATCAACTGAATCTGAATCTTCAACAAGCTTAAAAATCAGTAATATCGATACTTAGTACTTACAGAACTTATGTTTTCTATGATCAACAAGCCTTCTTTAAAATCAGTATACTTCCGCATTTCTAGATATCATGCCTATAGGTCTCACCTAGGCAAGACATTAGGTAATTGATTAACTACACTTGTCTTTAATAATTACAACCAGCAGGCAGGCCTAATTTGGACTTCTTATCTGAAAAACTGTGATAAATCAGCCACACCTTAACTTTTTAAGTTTAATTAAGACCTAATCAGTATTTGAAAGACATGCTAAAACTATATGTTTCTCTTTGTTTTAAGGAGGTTTTGTTTGAGCCTTACCGGTTTATGTGCTTCCCCATACTTGTCATATATGTTTTGATTGTCACCTTAGACTTTTATCCTTTTAAACCACTAAAAGCCAATTCTCCCTCCCCTTTAGGACTAGTAGTCCCTAATACCTCCGGAGCTGATAGAATTGGGACGGGTAATAGCATGCAATAAGTAACGAGACTATTCCGCGATTTGATACCTTAACGGGGTGGGTAAGGGTAGACATGGATATGATGACCACGCGATAACACCATGTGTATAAACGGTTACCGGGTGTTGTGTAGGGTGATCCATGTTATTTGTAAACCTAGGACCCCCTTTCCTTTTACTTGTTTTTACTTTTTTTTCAGAATTTTAAAAGCTGATTAATTTTCAGTTTCTTTAACGTTTCTTTTACTTCAACTACTCGCACCAATTATGTAAAAACCTTTTTTAATTTTCAGTACTGTTTCTTCCCAAAACTTCCGCCTCTTTCACTTTTTTTTCTGATTACTTGCATCAATTATTTGCAACCCCCTTCCCCTTTACTTGTGTGTCCTTTTT
>NW_017679813.1:15011-15537 GCF_001879085.1 Nicotiana attenuata | reverse complement strand
CATGAGTTACTTTCTTTCCATAAGACACAATATCCACTCTATAAGATTTATTCGAGTTAGGTTGTACCTCCTCAGTAATAGCTTTGGCTTTACCAGCAGCCACCCCAACTCTTTTAGTCATGGACTCGTCATTCTTGCCATTCGTGACATCATCAGGTTTTAGCTCCTTCATAATACGGTTCTTCAAATAGAACTTTGCATCGGCCAAGTGTGACTCAGCGCCGGTGAACGGGTCGTCATCAGCAATAATCTTTTTCTCGACTTCACCGTTGTAGTACTTCAAACATAGATGGTAGGTAGATGGAACCAATTTATCTCATGTATCCAAGGCCTTCCAAGGAAGACGTTGTATGAAGTCTTTGCATCGATCACATGCAGCCATGCACTTGATTGCATATCTTCAATAGTGATCCCCAACCTGATCGTGTAAAGTATATTAAAAGCCCTCGTCCATGTTATTGCTTCTAAATCCGTCCTTTTAAATATATTTCTGTGTATCAGTAAGATACTTCTTTATAAATGTATG
>NW_017679813.1:0-12885 GCF_001879085.1 Nicotiana attenuata | reverse complement strand
GTGAGGACATTAATGACACCTTATTCTTAGGAAATATTTGCAATACATGGACAAAGGAAGGCGTAAGTGATATAACCAATCCTTGCTGACTCATTTTCAGGATGACTCTATTAAACCTTTGACAATACAGGATTTAGAAAAGTATGCATGATTGTTAATAACAAAAAAATTATCTATTGAAATTAACAAGAAAATTAACTATCTAAATTAACTACTCAAACATGGGTGAAGGTTGGTTTATGTTAATCAATTTCTTTATTTCATTTTAAATCATTTTAATTTTTCTTTTTTGAAATAAAAAGTGTATTTATTCATTAAAATTCAAACAATATTATCGAAAAAAATATAATAAAATTTAAAATAAAAAAATATTTTCAAGAGTAATAGAATATATATCTTCTATTGTGTTACAAAAAAAAATTAGCAGACAAAAATATTAAACAAGTAAGATGCTAATAATTTCTATTAACAATATAATTATACTAAATATTGGATAATATAATAAATAAAAATACATAACAAAAAATTATTTGATGACTATATAAGTCCCTTTAATTTAATGGAGATTTTATTTATTAAAATTCAGACAATATCTATTCTATTTATATAGAATAGGAGAATCAAATCATTGTGATAATTCCAAATGTAACATCAAAAAATTAACAAAGTGACAAATATTTTTTTTAATATTGACCGCGCATCGCGCGGGTAGGACTACTAGTAGTACTAGTATGTAAATCTAAAAATAATCTTTCAAAATAGAATAACCATACAAGAAAAGAAAATCCATAGAAACAGCAAGTCACAATCAATAATATCCAAATGCCCAATTGAAACATAACAATTTTCAAAATACGAAAGTAATACATATTTATAGTTGGGAGATCTTTAGCACCGATAATACCACAGTTCACGATACGACTATCCACAATACCACTGTTCACAATGCCACTATTCATAATGCCACCGTACTCTTGGCACGGAGTCTGATCACGACCCAATCGGCTAGGTCATCTCACTGGAGACATCCTCTATAATCTCAATTCTCGTTTCAATTTCGGTTTCAATTTTCTGCACAATACCACCATGTGTGCGGCATGTCCGATCACGGCCCGATTGACTAGGTCGTCTTACTCAAGACATTTCCATTTTCCATCAATCATCTCATTCCACATTTCCCACACTCATTTTAATTTCTTCGGCACTAGTGGCCACAATAGTTATGTCACACTTGGCACTTGACCGCATTTCATAATTCGAGTTCTTTCCACATATTTCACATTAATATCAATTTCGTCAACAAGCCTTTCAATTCAAGATATTAAGTGCACACAGGAGAAAATTATGAATCGTGTGCATATAGAGGCTTTCACATACTTTGGCAATTTAACACATATCCCATATCTTCAATACATCATCAAGTGAGATAGCATAATGCGAGCATTCAAATACATATTGCACATAAATTCTTACAAAACCAGCCCGTTCGGAATATCATTTTCTACATCAATCATGGTTGAAACTTACATCAATCGTATGGACACCATGGGGGGTTCAATTTCTAAGAAGAGGGGGTTTTAGCCAAATAGAGCTTTTAGGCAAATTCTACTTTTTGAAGTCATCTTAAAACAGTTGAGTCGAGGCTCGTTTCGTAATCTGTTTCATAAATTTTCTCATTTCATAGGCATCCCTAGGCACAATTATAGACGTTATCCACACTCTATTTCCGCACTTCATTTAATTCGTTTTCAAACCTCTTTATAGTTTATCAGCAACTAAACACACTCAATCAGGACTTTTAGTACACATACGAGCAATTAGGAGTATTCAGCATATCGAGTTTTCCTCACCTAATTGGTATACCAGTTTTCAATTAAGGTACAACTCAAAGCCACACCATTTTATAAGCAACCCATACTTTAAACATCTATCGTTCAATATAAGGCTCGCTCGAATTAATTAAGTTTTATGAGTTTATAGGGGATAACCCGAAACGTAGAAATTAGGGGTTTGGGCTGATCATACTTAAACTTACGGAAACATTATGGAATTCAATTCCGAGAGAGGAAGTTTAGCCAACATACCTAGTTGAGCTTTCCTTAAGTTACTACAACACACCAACACCTCTAGCAATAATAATCTATAAGGAGATAGAGAAAATCGATTAATAATTAGAAAGATTTCCCATGGTGTAACTCTCTTAGGAATTTCATCAAACACCTAATCATGTGAAATAGACTACAAGGTTCTACAATGGAAATTCCTTCTTCCCTCAACCAATTTCAACAAGAACAACCCAAAATAGTTCATTAATCCCACATACTATAACTTAGTGTCACATGCATGGCCTATTTCTAACCCCACAATATATTTTTGAAGTCATAATCTCTTATATGAAATCTTAGAAGTAGGACTTACCCGGAAGGATAATGAGCTAGAGATTAGCTTCCTTGATTCTTGAAAATTTGTGCAAGATTGGGTGATTGGAAGGATAGGTTCCCTCTTTCTCTCAATATATGCTCTCACCTCTCTCTAGATTCATTAGGAAATAGCCCCAAATAAAGCCCCAAGCCTATTTATCAAAATTGGATCGGATATGAAAATTTCCAAAAATGACCCCCGAAGTCAATTATGTGGTGCAATTATGCTATAAAGCATAATCGTTTTGTGAGCAGCAGAATTGTAGCATATCAATTATACGACAACATAATCAATTATACGACAGCATAATCAATATGCGACAGCATAATAGTTTGCCCATCTCTGCTCTACTATGTGATGCTTATGCGGTCCGCGGAACCGTTTTGCGGTCGCAAAATTGATCGCAGATCTAGCCTTTGGTAATTTGATCATAACTTTGTGTAGGATGTCCAAATGACGAACGGTTTGAGCGTTGGGAACTAGACTCGAAGATCTTTCATTTAATAGGTTCTTCATCACATAACACCATATATACATGTAGATATGCTCGTCCAAAGTTTGGACTTGCGCGAACTCCTTTGGAATTTTAGCCTATTATGTAATTTTCTAACTTGACTTAGACTTAAGCCTCTCATTAGACCCCACATTATGACTTATACACTTATTTATCATATCCAATTGATATACATCATTTTAATAGAACATAAAATATTATAATTAGCCTACCCGACATGACAAAATCCTAAATTACTTAGCGAAGTTTTTCGGGGCCTTACAGCTTCATCTCCGGAAGCTCAACGAGATTTAACTCGAGGAGTTCTTCAAAAAATGCTGGCACATCAAAATCCAGAAATGGGTACTCCTTCTCTTTCATTTCTTTAAGAGTCAACTTTCCACTTGTCTTATCTTGAAAAGAAGTGGATTTTGTACTCTGCTTTTTGTTCACCTTCGCCGTGAACTTCATAGGTGATGTGTTGATATTCATAGCTTCTTTGTTTTCAAACTTGGGTACGAACTTACTCCATTTCCTGACTTCTTGCTAGTCATTCCCTTTGCGAGGTTCATAGATAGGTAGACTTTCATTTCCAGCAAAGGCCATGCTCAACTCCATGTCATGGGCATGAGTTGCAAGTTCTTCAAATGTGCTAGGTTTGATACTTTGCAAGATGTAGCGCAGTCCATAATGCATGCCTTGGATGCACATATCTATGCTAGAAGCTTCACTAAGCCTGTCTTTGCAGTTGAGGCTTGAATTTCTCCAACGATTGATAAAGTCGATAGCTGGTTCACCTTTCCGTTGACGAGTGTTTGTAAGTTCCACCATGCTCACAGTGTGCCTTGTGCTATAAAAGCGACTGAGGAACTCTTGCTCTAAATGATCCCAACTATCAATAGATCCCGCCTCGAGGTCTTTATACCAATCAAAAGCATTTCCTTTTAGCGAACGGATAAACTGCTTGATGAGGTAATCTCTATAAGTCCCAACATTGTTGCATGTCCCAACGAAGTGTGCCACGTGTTGCTTTGGATTGCCTTTTCCATCAAACTGCTGAAGCTTTGGAGGTTGATAGCCAGCAGGCATCTTCAACATATCGATCCTCGCAGTATATGACTTTGCGTATGTAAGAGAGGACCTGGTAGCAACTTTGTACTTGTTTTTAATAGTTCCTTCAATGAACTCCTTTAGTTGATCGATTGGAATCATCCCTTCAGATGAGATAGGGATAGCCCTAGCGGATGCTACTTGTCTTGGGGGAGAATTACTCTCTGGAACCTCTGGGAGCTTGCCATGTGCATGGGTTGGATTCTTCTTCCATCAAGGTTCCCACCCTGTCAGTTAGTTTGTCGATTCTAGCATCTTGATTTTGCATGCACTTGGTCAAGCCAGCGATTGCTTCCGTCAAGTTTGCCAACCGCTCTTCCACATGTCACCATGGTTTGCATGATTGTTGTGGATGATAAGGAGTAGCTTGGATTGTCACACAGATTGATTCTCGAATGGCTCACGCTATGCGGTGTAAGTGGGAAAGATCCATCACTTGAAATATCATCATCTTCCTTCACAACAGAGTTCTTGGATCCGGAGAGGTCAAGCAGAGCTAGAGTTTTCTTTATCTTTTCAGCAATATCGCTTCCTCCTTCGGGTACGTTCATAGAGGATCTTGCTCCTTTTAAGGATGAAGATCCGAAAATAGGGGTTGAAACGGACGACACTTGGAGTGCTTGTTGTCCTAAAGAGCTTGCTTTGCTCCTCGCAACTGGTCCGAAGCTTCCAAAGGTAACATCGAGGATGCTTTCCACATCAAAATAGAACCTGGAATTAGCAACGTTGGTGGATGTTGATCTGGAGTTGATTTTCTTTGAAGCCATTTTGACGTTCTTGGACTTTGGTGATTGAAAAGTTGAGATGAGTGGTAGAGATTGTCCCACTGGGCATGCCAGAATTTGTAGACAATAAAATTGCGTCAATAGAATAAAATCAAGACCAGAAAATATTGCAACAACCGTAGTATTTGATTTCAAAAAGTATGAGTGTACAATCTCTATGAATCCTCTAATTTTTCTTTCCAATAGTAAATATATTCAAGGGCCTTCGAGCTTGATCTTGAATATGTAGTTGTTGCCACGAACGATGATCTTGAATTCAACTAGCGCGAACTTTGATTTGAACTCGTATTTCTTGAACCTTGATTTTTTCTTTGTTCTTGAGCTTGAGCTTGATTGCTTGAACTTGAACTTGATTTATTCTTCATTTTTGAGCTTGAACTTGATTAGTTCTTCGTTCTTGAGCTTGAACTTGATTGCTTGAAGCTTGAAACTTGTGGAGAAATTTGCAGCTTTTGATCCACGAGCTCTTTCTTGCTTCTTGTTATAACTTCTAGTGTCTTTTCTGGGTTATGAAGAACCCTATTTGTAGTTGTAGAAGGGAAGAGTTATGATAAGAGCAAACACTTTCCGACCAATCAAATTGAAGTGTGACATGGCCGCATTTAATTGGCTCGAATATTGTCACTTGGACACGTGGCACAGTTTCATTGGCTTTTTGATTTGGCTTGGCATGCCTTGTCATTTTGACACGTGCACGGTCTTATTGGCTCTTTTTGTTTGACTTGGCGTGCCATGTCATTTGACACGTGGCACCAACCTAGGCATCTAGGAAAATGCCATCATCGGGTTGATGAAGTGAGCTCATCATTTGTGGCCTAATTAAATGGGTTAGCCCGTGCATTTGGACCTTATACATTGGACTTATATAATTAATCTAATTAAATTAGCCCATAATATTTATTTGGATAAATATATTTAATATATAGTCCAAATTATTTTATTGATTTAATTTCGATAAAATTTATATGCCTACACCTTAATGAAAATGTCATGACCCCACAAAACTTTTATCCCTTAAGCTTTTAAGACCACAAGTTTTAAAGTCTCCGTCTTTTCTCTTAAATTTCGTGTCAAGTCAAACTAACTTGTCTAAATTCTTTAATGGCGAAATACATAAACGGCCCCTTTTAAGTTATCCCCAACGATCAATTGAACACCTTCACTTTCCAATTGACCAACTAAACACCTCTACTTGGCAGAAGTGTATCTTCTGAACACCTTCATTCAACAGATCACATGCGTGAAATGCAATCGCTAGTTCGTGGCAAATGAACAAATAAGATATTAACATGTGTAACTTAGAATTAAAAATTACAATCAATAATTAAAAGAATGAAAATTATTAAGTTAAATAAATAAAAATAAAAAAACAAAACCCAAAACCACCTTCCATCCAAACAAACCCATCGTCTCTCCAAACAAACACCCCTCCCCTTTCCCTTCCCATTTTTGCTTTTCCAAACCACCGCCCTTCTCCATTTCTTCCCCACTATTTCCTTTGACAGACCTTCCCTCATTACTTTAACCACTCTTTTTCAAAACTTAAACACTAAAACTCTTCCATAAAACTCATATGAATATAAATAAAAACTGAGAATAACCAAGTGAAGAACCCTCCAAGGGTCATTGATGGACCTTGTTGGAAAAGCTCATCTCCGACGACCTTTCTCTATTTGTCTCATTTTTCCACGTCTGATAGAGCCCTTGAACTTGTTAGTTTATTTAATTTTTTGGGGGAGTTGAAGTGAATATGCCACCAATTGGACTCTATCGTTGCCACCTTCGACGGGCAAATTTGATAGAATTGACTCCATTGAAATCTTCAGTCTTCTCACTTTATCATCTTATTGATGCTGAATTTGGGTTATATCACTATTGCTAGTTTGTTATTTTTTGTGTAAATTTCTCCTTAAACTGTTGTCTAGCCGATTCAAGCAATTGGTTATTATTTTAGTGTTTCTGTTGGAAGTAAGATGTTGTCATCGACAGCGATTGAATGTGTTGTTGGTATTTATTTGGTGGAGATGAGGATGATGGGGTGATGAAGATGAGGATGATAGGGCTATTGGTGTTTATGTGGTGGTTACTTAGCAGTGAGAAGAATTATAGAAGAGGGGTGTTTTAGATAAAGCTGTAGTGATATAGTTTTTTGGGTACTTGATTAAGGCTGCCATGAATGGTGGTCGATAATGGAGGTGAGTCTCAGCTATGAAGGTAGGAGAGGGACCAAGAGAAAAAGATGTATTTTTCTGTCAAAGAAAAAGAAAATTAGGTTGAAAAAATAACTTCACGCGCTCAAAATCTTGTTATCGGACACGCATATGCCACATCAGCCATAAAGATTCAGAAGATATACTTCTGGCAAGTAAAGGTGTCTAGTTGGTCAATGGGAAATGTATGTGTTCAACTGATCGTTGGGGACAACTTAAAGATGCCGTTTATGTATTTCGCCTTCTTTAATCCTATAATAGGAGTACTCTTTATAAATACAAAAAAGAAAAGAAAAAAGTAACAATTGTTATAAATAGAATTGTATTTATGGTGAATGTCTATAATAGAGAAATTCTAGGGTTCATTGCTTGGTGGCTAAGTCACCCTCTCCCTGTAAATATAGGGTTCTTTTCCATTGTAATTCATCCCAAAATCAATAAGAATTCTGTCTCCCTACTTTTTTTTGCAATACTGTTCTTCTTCGCTTATTGTTTTATAACACGTTATCAGCACGAGACTCTAACCAATTGAGTAGAAGCTTTGGGATTGAGCATAATGATTGTTAATTGTTCCATGAACTTCCTTCATGATTAAATTCTGGATTTAAGGTATGCATATTACCGTATTTTTCTCTTTTATTCTTTAATTTGATTTTAAATACAAGCAAAGAAAATAAATTTTGATTATAACTCTAATGGAGTTAGTAAGAAATTATAACCACTCGAAGTGGTAAAATTTCTATGTCTTGCCATGATCAAAGTCATGTATGATCGTGAGCACAAGAAGTGAAAACCCGTCCCATTGAATTTGCTTCATTCCCATTCCCTTAAGAGAATGTGATAGCAATATGTGATAAGTCTGAAAGAAGAAAAAATTATTACTGTGAAGGTATCAATGGATGTGGACGTGGCAATAGACGAAATTATAATCGTCATCATTGTGATAATGAGAATAATAAGGATTCTCAAAATAATTTTTCACTCTGTGAAGGTAATATTTGTCTTCGATTTGACATGAGATTTTCAAAGCACATATACATGATTATGGTCCATTCATGATGTGAATGTGACAACATCTGATTTATGAAGACATATTCATTCTTTTAAGAATATGAACGTGCTAGTGGTAGTGAATATACCACACTCACCTCTAGAAGGAGGTTTGAGATGATATAAGAAAATAATGTCATTATTATGGCATGAATGGTCATTGGTCACATACCTATTGCACGCCAAAATATTTTGGTAATGTGATTATTAAAGAATAACATTAATGCAAGAAACATATCTTGCATATAATTTTGACCATAACCATAATGGTATAACTTTCTCTTTAAAAGAGATATTCACCATATGGATGTTGATGAATATGTGGTAGTATAAAATTAATTGAGAACTCTGCAAGAGCCAATTATACTATTTTGGGGAAACACAATTGATTACCAATAAGGTATTGTGTTGTAGTAAGTCTCAAAGAAACTTATTCAGTTTCCAAAGTATACGCGAAAGCGGTTGATTATATTGAGACTATAAATAAAGGAAAGAGTTAATATCTTCTATTACTACTACTTGTAGAGGGATAATATGTATGTGAAAAGCTACCCGCTTTATTCTCCAGTTTGTACTACACAAATAAAAGAATACCACACTAAAGTGGATGTTTATCGATATAAAAAGCCATATTATAATAAACTTGAAGTTTATTGATAATTGCACACGTCATTGTGTAAATCTGAAGTTTATCAATATTGATAATTTATTCAGTTGGCGTAATTGGTTTAGCCATATCAATTTAAGTATGATGTGCAAAAATAATAGAGAATTCACATGAGTAAATATTAAAGAGCTAGAAAGTTCTTTACGAATTCTCTTATATTGCTTGTTCTCATTAATTATTGACCAACTAAAATTGGGATTGAATCCCATGAATGCTGGAAATATCAAAGGTGAATATGGGCTCATTCACCTGCCATATATACCACATAAGATGCATCTATGAGATGGTTACATGTGCAATTATTATTGACCCGAAACCTGGTGTTTGCAAGGTAACTTGCTCAATGATTTAATTTAGAGCATAATTTCCAAAACTTTTATTCAAGATAGTTCTTCTTGATAAGTTGGTTTACATCAAAGTTGGTTTAGCAAAATGATTTATTAAGTGCCTCTACTTAATAGCTAAACAATTGGTTATGAGAACAAAGTTATCTATATCAGTTTGCTATAGGTTATATACCAAAGTATATTATTTTCTCCCCTCACAAGTGGTTAACGGTTAGGAACCAAATAATTCTATCTTATTATTATTGATGTGCGGTGTATATTTTGATTAACACCGTAATGCACAAAGGTGGATTCTCAAAGTTGAGGTAATAAGTTAATTTTTCTAACATGAGGGGGGAGATATGATAAACAATTGAGAAAAAATTACGTGTAATGAATTATCATTTATACATCTAGATCCTCGAATAAGATAATATGAACTTGAAGTTCATAAAAATATAATTCATCTGCAATATATTGCAAAGTATGCCAACACATTTGCTGACCCAAAGAAAGTAACTATATTCTCAATGCAAATGTTCCTATTAGAATAAATCCTAGAAAGACAAAGTCTATGGTACGCTTAAAGCATATAGACAAATTGGTTTCAAATAAACTTCTTGATAAAGAAGGTGAGCAAATGATCAAAATGATCATAATAGAGGAGACAAGTGATCTAGTAGAGCACATGACATAATACTTCATAAAATCTCAAGAGAGGTTTAGGTACCAGAAATGAATGAAGAGATCTCTATGTTATGTCTTTATTAAAAATGTTAAAACCGATATAAATATTTGTCGACTACATCTATCATAGTGCTAAGTATAGATGTGGATCTTAAGTCTATCGAATATAGACACAAAAATATTGGCCAAATGGAAGAGACACAATTCAAGTAGAATTGATTCCATATGAAAGACATATAGTTTGGACCTGTAGTTCAAACACTTGAAAGTATAAAGACAATGGTATGTGCAATCAGTTTTCGATATCTTATATGTCTAGCATGACATGAAAACTTGATATGCATCTAAAGTCTATTATATGGCTTATATGACTTAACAATCCTTGAAGGATTTAAATCGCTTAAAGCATATACAATTCTTGGTCCTGAAGTATCATATCCTAAGTGTTATTTGCGCACATATGTATCTTGCTATGACTATAAGCATAATAATATGATAGCGAGTATTTTCAAGGTACAACATATTCATTGGACTTAATATGGCTAATTTATTCACCAAATCTCTGCCGACGTCAAACTTCAAGAAGCTAGTGCACAAGATTGGAATGCGAATGCTTAAAGATGTGAATTGATGCTCTCATCAGGGGGAGTTAATACGCGTTGTACTTTTTTTCCCTTACAATGTTTTGTCCCATTGGGTTTTCCTTGGAAGGTTTTTAACGAGGCAACCAAAAGGCGTATTGTAGATATGTCTACTCTTTTTCCTTTTCTAGAATTTTTTTGCCACTGGGTTTTATTTTAGTTAAGGTTTTAACGAAACACATTATCTGTTGAATAGACATTCAAGGGGAGTGTTATAAATAGAATTGTATTTATGGTGAGTGTCTATATTTAGAGAGATTCTATGGTTCATTACTTGGTGGCTAAGTCACCCTATTCCTATAAATAGAGAATTCTTTTCCATTGTAATTCGTCCCAAATAACAATTGTCTCTCCCTACGTTTCTTTGCAATACTGTTCTTTGTTGTCTTATTGTTTTATAACAACAATAGAAAACTTTAAAACCTTTTTGCTTTAGGAGTAGATCGAACCAAAGAAACAAAAGCTCATCTGAGTTCCAATTGAAACTTGAAAGTTTAAACCCAAATTAAAATGATTGCCGCAGAAAACAGCCCCACCACTACCGGCGCCACCGGGACAACAACCGTAGATGGCGGCGGAAACGATGGTCTTGTTCTTTCAACCACCGAGACCATACATTCGTTTCTCGCCGGAGCTTCCTCGGACGTCGAACTCTCCGATGACCTTAGAGAACTCGCATCCTCCCTATGCGATCATCCCACAGTACCATACAAGCATCTGAGATCGATTTGGATCGGTTCTAACCCATCAACACGACCCGATCTAATGGTCATGTTATCCGGATCCAATTTCGTGTTTTCCAGCCCAAAGCCTAGAGAGAAAAGCGAAGAACTCAAAGCTCGGTTGAGGAAACTGGAGGAAGCTTCGGAGAGAAAAGCGTATGATGAATTGGTGAAAGATATTACTCCTAAGAAAGTTGTCGATGAACCCTTTTCTTCATACAAAGATCAAATGGGCTTTGGTAAGTTCTTTTTTTAATGCTCTATTGGCCCATAAGAAATCTGTTAGCATTAATTTCTTAATCGAATGATATCCTTTTTCTAATGATAAGATATTTACAAAGTTTGGTGTGATTTTGAGTACACTATAAATAAATAAATAAATAATGGATAGTTTAGGGATTTCTTTTTTCTAGGAAAGTGAACATAATTTTGATTATCTGAAAGATAGAAATTACGGCAGTTAAAGGGGAAGTTGGACTGTTGGAGTAGTTTTATCTGGGGATATAAAAAATTCGTCACCTATTTCCTGTAGCTGATGTTTGTATTGCTAGAATAAGATGATGGTTCAAGAGCATTAGCATGGGTTAGTTGGATTTTGATTGAAAAGGTGTTATTGCTGATGCAATTCATCATTTTGTGAGATGAAGTTGGTTTAAGGCTCACTAATGTCTAGTCTACATACACGTGGTGAAACACCCCTTGAGTGGACAAGAAAGGAAGGATTTTTTGGTACAACCTTCTATTTCAGACCCAGGAGTCGACTTCCAATCAGTGCTGTCAAACAGGCCAGAAACTATATGAAAAACAGGCCAGAGTGTTTTGCGTCGCTTAGGCAGCGCTTCAGTTCAGATTGGTGCTGAGATATGCGAAGTGGGCATCACTGACTGACTGATGTTCTTTTTATGGGAAATAGGCCTAATTGACGAGTGTTTTTAAATTTAGCATTTCAAGTTCCTTTCTGTAAAACCAATATTGGAGTAGGCTTCTTTGATAACATGGGACTGCACATAGTGATGATTAGTTTATAGTATCCCAGTGCCCATCATAACCACCTGAGGTTGGAGGAAGGATAAATGGATCTAGTGGTGTTAAATTAGCACTAGAGATGTTGTATGGAGCGGGAGTACAAAATGGAAAATCTTGAAACTAGGGATGAAATTCGTAGTTTCAACATGAAGAGGATGCATCAAGTACCAAGAATTTGTAATGAATTGCTCTTTTTTGTTGTTTTTCTTTTTTTTTTTTTAAATGAGTTGCTAACTCTTGATATCAAATTTGAAAGGAACTTCTTTTTCTTTAATTTGCTTTTTTTTTTTTAATGACAAGTCTTTTCCTAGTTTTGTTTTAGTCAATAACTGTGTGCACGGTGAAATCGGAGGACCGACTTCTCATTAGCAAAATGCTTCGACAGATCACTCCAGAGGTCCGGAATCTCGAGCTGGCCATTTTCCTCGAGATATGTCGACATCCAGCCAAAAGTAACTTCGACCGAAACCCCGATGAACGCAGAGAGTTCCCGAAGAACGTATCCGGGGTCGACTAAGTCTGTTCGAGCAGCTCAACGTCGGCCCACGCACATGTCATAAAGCTAGTTGGCTGTCCCATCTCCTTTTCTCTATCACGCAACGTCTCTTGTACTAAGTTTTGGCTCCCCCCCCCCCGTCCCTTATAAAACGGAGTGTCATTAATACCCTGTAAGGCAGAGCTCCAACAATTCTACAAAAGTGCAATAATATCTTTTCTCTTCTCTCTAAAAGCTTATTGGCTCCCACT
>NW_017679812.1:0-15537 GCF_001879085.1 Nicotiana attenuata | reverse complement strand
AGAAACCTTAACTCCGTTAAACCGTACATGCATCATGGTCAAACCTAGCCGAGTCAGTTATGTTGTCACATAATGAACTCATAAAGATAGCCTTCGTCCAAAGTCCACGGGTTCCTTGAAACCCAAATGGACACCTCCACGTTCTGTGCATTTATTTGGAGAACTTAAGTTCTTTGCTATGCTAATATTGATTTAAATAGTCCGAGTCTTGTGGGGGTAAGGGGCTAAACACTCTGTTTTGGCAAGAAAAATGAGGCACGAGGTCCCCAGATTTGGCATGGTAACCAACATTCCATCCAAGGCTACTGAATTTGGTGGAACGACCTCCATTCTAGTGATCAAAAGTCCGTCCGCAAGTACCTAGGAATTGCTCTCTCCCTAGAGATTCAGCCTAACAACAGAATCAATAGAGGCTGCAACATGTGTTCTGGGATAGTGGACAAATTGCGGGCGCACATCTGGCCCGTAGCCTACTCACTGCTAGGACTGCGCGGTTAGTGGAGCTGTTCGAGGGGAGACTAAGACTGCCAAATCTGGGGAAGGTTCCTTTCTAGACCAAGTAGTTAGGAGTCCTTTATTTGCTTTAATTGAATGATAATAAGGCCTAATGGCCACTAGTTGCATTTACTTTCTATTATTTAGAGTCGTTTTGGATTCGTCTTATTTTTTATCAATAAATGAGGCATTTAGCATTATAAGTTCTCTAAACTATTTGTCGCTAGGCCTACCTCGAGCACAACGAGGCACCAAAATTAGGCGCGATTTATATTTCTCACCAATGTGTTTAAATATTGCAGTACTTTTTCCTCAGAACCCGCACTAACTTGTTACCTTTTTGTTTTTTTTTTCTTTTATTTTTATTCCCCCCAACGGTTAGTTCGTGCATTCTGGCACCATCAGCATACTCCCAAGGATCCAAGGGCCCTCCACCTCCTCCTCCTCCGAGTTCTGTCCGGAACAAAAACAAAGGCAAAATGGGAGATACAAACGCCAGAAAGGAGTATCGAGATTCCTCAGGTACCCCAGTTGCTAAGGAAACTACTGCACAATCTGGAACAAAAGCTGTTGAAATTTCGAGAAGAACTGGATCAGGTTCGGAATTTGGCAAACCTGTCATTTTCCCTCACCGCCCTTGATGTCACACCCAAAATCCTGCACCTCCACAAAACACCCCGCAACCACAGATACAACCCACTCATATCTGTAACACATGCCACACTCCAAATAACACCCTACTACTCATTCCCGAGCCTGAACACCACAAATGACCATCTCCACAACACTCCTATTTACGTGGATACTCTACCCCACTACGCCCAAACCCATCTCAAATGCACCTGAGTCTGATGACAAGGACTCCCTCATCGGGAACTTAGTGGCAGAGCTCAAGAAATTAACCAGCCGAGTTAAGGGCGTAGAAGTAACAAAGGCATTGAAGGATTGAATTACGAGGACTTGTGTATTCAACCAAATGTTGAACTTCCGAAGGGGTACAAACCTCCCAAGTTCGAAATGTTTGATGGAACAGGATATCCAGAGTCCACCCTGAGGACCTATTGCGATAAGCTAGTGGGGGTCGGAGAGATGAGAAGATCCGTATGAAGCTCTTCATGAGGAGCTTAAAGGGAGATGCACTATCCTGGTACTCAGTCAAGACCCCAAGAAATGGACGAGTTGGGTAGGTATGGCATCAGACTTCATGGATAGATTCCGGTTTAATACAGAGAACGCACCAGATGTATTTCTACATACAGAATTTGAAAGAAGAAACCCACCGAAACATCTCCGCAAGTATGATACTTGTTGGAGGTCAGAAGCTGCAAAGGTCCGGCCGCCTAGAAGAAGAGGCAAATGACTAGGATTCTTTCGTCCGGCGCTCAGGATCCCCAATATTACGAGAGTTGATGTTGATCGAGGGTCAAAAGTTCTCTGATATCATCAAACTCGGAGAAAGAATCGAAGAGGGCATTCAAGAATGGTTATGGCACAAATCTTGAAGCATTGCAAGCCACCAATAAGGCTTTACAAAACTGGTGGCGCGTCCAAGAAGAAGATGTAGTAGTGCCGTGATGGTCGCACAGGGAGCCAAATCACCACCAAAAACCACACTTACCATCGCCCTCCAACTTTACATATCAAGCCCATCCGAATTACCAAGCCACCCGCACCCTCTTATCCACCTCCCGTTTACCAATCCTCTCACCTCTCACATATCAACCCACCTCACCCAGATACTCTCAACCAGCACCTGTTTACCAAGCTTATAACGCTCAACCCTCTCACTATAAATCAACACCCACCGGTCAAAATTTTCCAAGACCCAGACCAAATTTTGACCGTAAACCCTCCAGAATACACAAACCATTCGCAGAACCAATTGACCAGTTATATGAAAGACTTAAAGCTGCTGGTTACGTCACTCCTATCCCAGCCAAAGCTCCAGAAAATCCCTCCCAGTGGGTCAACCCCAACAAGACCTGTGCGTATCACTCCGGCATGAAGGGACACACCCTTGACGAGTTGCCATTCATTGAAAGATAAGATTCAGACCCTGATCGATAATAAGGTCATTGTAGTAAAGGAGCCCCGCTCCTAATGTTCGTAACAACCCCATGCCATGACCACAAAGGGTGGAGAACATTCATATTGATCGAATCGAGGATGATTGGGACCCAAAGGGTCAATAGGTTTTGATTGCTGTAAAGGGGATGAACCAAAGAAGCCAGCGGTTACCCTTAACCAATTGTTGTGCAGAATCAGCCCTCCCATGAGACGACGAAGTAAATATGGTCTATCTTCTTGAATTTGAAGCGCTCCCTCGCAGAGGCGCCCGGACCAATCGAGGTTGAATTTGGAGTCCAAAGGCACCTCACCCTTTTGAAGTTGCTGTTCCCCAAGGGTGCCTATTCCGGTGGCAATGACTGATATAACACCTCCACTCAAATGCCATACCATGGAAATTACACCTGCCGAAGCTAGGAGAAAGGAAAAACAAAGACAGGAGAAACGATTGCCGCAGAAGGGATGACTGAACAGGGAGGGTCTACACCCCATGAGCACCTAGCGAATCCGGTAATACCGGGGTTCCCATTAAGACAGGGACTCGACATCTTGGAGGAAAATACAGCTAAAGGAGTTACTGAGTCGCTGAACAGCTGAACAAAACACCAGCACAGATTCTATCCTGGTCTTCTGCAGAGTTCGACTCTCACAAGAATGCCTTAATGAGATACTAAGCGGAGCCTATGTGCCCAGCAATATAACGGGGGTGAAAGGCGAATATGGTGGAGGCAAGTGTTGGAAGCCATAAAATAACCTTCCACGAAGACGAGTTGCGCCAGTAGGTTTGAGCCAAACAAAAGCACATGCCATCAACGTGCAATGTGAAGATATCTTTCATACTAAGAGTCTTGGATTGATGGGAGGATTCAACGCTCAACATCTGTCCCTGATGATAAATATCTCAGAACCTTGGGAAAAAGCTGCATGAGATCAAAGAGATTGGGGCTATCAATTGTCAAAGCCTTCGATGGAATGCCCAGAGATCTACTATTGGAGAAATCAGCCTGTTCTTGCAAATGGGGGCCACATGGTTCGACGTCGACTTCCCCAAGTGATTAGACGTCCCGGGCATCTACAACTTGCTGTTGGGACGCCCCTGGAATCCACGCTGCCGAGCGCGTAGATCACCCATCACATCAGGCGGGTAAAGTTGAATGAACAACCAAGAGGTTGATTCATTCATGGGCGATTGGTAGTAACCCCATATATAAGTTGCCAGACTATCCAATGATCGGGGCAAAAGGAGAATATGCGGAGAGACATACCACCACATCGAAAAGGTCAACGCATTAGACAAAGACAAAGTGGGTGGGACAACAGGATCGAAGTATCCTGAATTTGGTGCGGGTACGAAAGCCTGGAAAGGGACTTGGTTAAAAAACTTCAGGGGATCACTAAGCCCATCAAATCTGAAGAAGATGGCACTTACCTTTGGCTTTAGGGTATGGTTATATTGGAAGGATCCAGACTCGTCGCCCAATGGCGCGGCCCCTACTATCCATTGGAAGTTTCCGATACCTAGCCTGAAGCAGACCTTCCGCCAGCACGAATACTATATATGGGTCAGAAGAGATGAAACATTGCGCAAGCCATGAAGACTTTTGTTCCCTTGGACGGATGATGACATGGCAACTGTGTTCTTTTTGAGGAGGAAGGGCGAGGAAGGCCCCTTCCCGTACAAGCTGTAGACAGGGGAGACCGCTCAGCAACTGGTCAATAGGACCGTCAGAAGCCCGGAGGGTTTTCGGGTAACAAGGCTAAAACAAAAGCAGCATGCCATCGCAGTTTACTTTACTAGTTGGATTTTCTTCCACGCATTGTCTTTAATTCGAAAAGAGCCTCCTGACCGTTTTCACAAACAGCATTGAATTTAATCAAAGCATTTCATTTATGCATTCATATATCTCGCTTATTATTTTTTTATCATTTACTTCTTTTATACAGCATTACATATTTATCTTGACAATGAACCAATGATCTGTGACTTGCAACGACAACGCAACAACAAGGACATTAGAGACTCAAGAAGAAGATGAAATCTGAGAGGTGTCTAGAGAGGTTGAGAATTTTTGAGAATAACCTAAGTCCAACCTGGAAGAAACTGAGGTCATTAATTTCGGGAGATACAGAGAAACGTCAAAGAAATTGATAGTGTTCACTTGTTGCCTATCAGAAAGGGAAAAGTCATAGAACGGCTTTTAATAAGAATATTGAGACTTTATTCGCCTGGTCGTATTGATGATATGAACTGGTTCAGCACTAATGCCATTGATAGCTCACAAACTGCCAACAGATCCAGCCTGTCCGCCGTAAAGCAGGAAGCTCAGGAAATTCAAAGCCCGACATGAGTTTGAAATCAAAAGAAAGGTTACTAAGCAAGTCAAAGCTAAGGTTCCTCAAAGGTGGTAGGTATCCGACATGGTTAATCCATCTTGAAGTGCTAGACTGGTACCCTTGAGCGGACAACTCAAGAGGGAAAGGCACGGAACCGTCGACTACACCGTTGATCGACTGGTTTTACCGCAAATATGCCTTTGCCAAATTTAGGGGGTGGTAGTATTGGAAGTGCGCAACTACTCATTATAAGCGTTGCTATAGTATTTGTTTGGCACGAGTGGAATATGATGTTGAAGATGCAGTTTACAAGGATGAAACAAATTGACATGTATTTTCACGTTCATACAATAAAGTTTACAATGATTGCTCAGAAATTACAACAGTATTGATGGAAAAGCAATAAATGAAAGTAATTAAAGAAAAAGAAACAAAAGAAACAAGTTAGTTTCAAATAAAGACATTAAACAAAAGCAATAAAAGAAAGCAATAAAGTCACTTATAGCATGCAATGGTAAAAGCCTAAAGAAGTCCCCAACAGAGTCGCCATGCTGTCAACGCCCCCTTTTTTTTTCCTCGCGGAATCGGGTTCACGACATTTGGGAAGACAACTCTTTTCCCACTTTGGAAATTGGGTTTTTTGAGAGTTTGGAGAGTCGCCACCTAATGATTATAGTGCATTAGGACACTTTTAGAAGAATTAAAGATGCAGACCAGAGTTTTGGGTAAGGGCTTGAAATTATCTCGAGGGGAAGGTGTTAGGCACCCCTCAAGATCCACTAGTGTGGTTCCCGGCCATGCTACAATTGTGACTTTAGATGTAAATGTAAATAAACAAGTACAAGAAGCACAAAAGGTTAAAAGAAGTGCTGAAATTTAAAGGAGCAATTTTTGTAAAAAACGTGCGAGTAGAGGAAAAGGTCAAGTACTTAGTGCAAATAATCCGAAAGATCATGCGAGAAGCAGAAATTGAAAATGCAATAGCTTTAAAGATTCAGAAAATTCTGTTAAACTAATAAAGAAGGATAAAGGGGTCCTAGGTTTATACATTACATGGATCATTCGCACAACACTGGTACTCAGTTGTACGCGGAGTGTTATCGTGTAATCATCATCTCCATGTCTACCCTTCCCACCCCGTTAAGGTATTAAAGTGCGAAACGGTATCGTTTACTTATAGCATGCTACTACCCGTCCCAATCCTATTAGTCCCCGGGTATTAGGACTTCTAATCCTAAAGGGGAAGAAAAGGATGGGGGCCTTTGTGGAGTTTAAAGGATAAAATTCTAGCTCGACACTCAAAACAAGTATCAAGTAAAAGGGGAGGACAAGCAAGCATACAAGGCTCAAATTAACCCCAGAAGTCAAACAATCATTTAGTTTAGCATGCCTTGACAAATACTGATTTGGTCTTAGATTAAATTAAGCAGCGAGCGGACTGGTTCAACACATGTATTTAAACAGAGAGTCTGCATTAGGCAACTCGGATACACTTTTCAGGGACTGACCCAATTCATTAATTAGCCAACCTTTATTTATGAGTTGAAATAAAAACCTAGGCGTAAGATCTATTAATTTCAGGAAAAGGATGCAAAGAGTTACCAGTAGTTTCAGAAAAGATGCAAGTTGATTTTAGAAAAAGAATTATCAGTTTAAACAAAGAGAAAAGTTGCAAACCGATTTTAGAAAAGAGTTGCCAGTTGTTTCAGAAAAGATGTAGACTGATTAAAAGGTTTACGAGTTTCGGGGGAGTGCAGATTGGTTATAGGAAAAAGGTTTACCAATTTTAGCGGGTTTCAGAAGTAGAAAATTACCATTTTTAGTAAAGACACTAGTTCCAGCAATCGATACTGCTTAAGAACGAATGATGCTATTAAAGACGAGGTTTCCTATAGGCATGCTTTCTATATGTTTACCGATTTTAACACCCTTTCATGACATTAATAGGAGTCTTATACACATGATGTCTATATGAAACTTTATTATTGAGCCTATAAACGGTTTGCCTAATGACATTTGTATATGCAGAAATGCAAGAGCCTATAGACATGATCTATATATGTGTCATTACAGAACATGAATGTTAAATCCTATAGACATGCTTTCTAGGTGATTTTGCAATAAAGTTAAGCGTTAAATCCTATAGGCATGGTCTCTATGTGATTGAATCAGTATTAAAGACCCTATAGGCAGGATTTCTAGTTTGAATAAAAATCCTAATTCATGATTTCTACTTCCTTGGATGCAAGAAAAGTAAAGACCCCTCCCACACCCTTTTACTATACTCCCCGAGTTTCATACAAAATTACTGCAATCCAATGAAACAAACTGGAAATTAAAAGATACATCAAAAGCTAACAGCTAGATCCGAGTAGCCTAATTCAACCTAATGTCTAATAACATGCGACTGAGCCACTTCCGGGATCCAGATTTCCAAAGCCTTCTCTTTATTCAAGGTGTTTCAAAGTTCCAAGGAATCTCAGGGATTCCAGGCATTGCTTACACCCAGGATACTATCAGAATTAGAATAGTGCAGTGTGGAAGATCAAGCTCTCATGCATCCAAGATCAGAGGGAGCTCAGGGGTCCCAAAGCATGGCTTGCAAGAGAGGGGCAGAACTTATAGCTAAGAGTAAGTGCAAAGTGAAAGGGGAATTGGGGAGCCATGACAGGTGGTGGTCATAAGTGCAAAGTGAAAGGGGAATTGGGGAGCCATGACAGGTGGTGGTCATACCTTGCTACAAAGTAGGCTGGCACACTGCTGACCACTTGTTTGGCTGAACAAGTTAGGAGCAGACCTTTTGAAGGTCAGACCAAAGTCTAGATAGTGATTAGGACACTATCAGACCCCAGTCCAGGGCTCAGACACATAAAAGGGGAAAAGGGAATGGGCATTGATTGAGTTTGGGATTCAAAGAATCCAGTTCAGGATCATAGACAGCAAATTGGAGTGTTGTTATGCCCTGAACCATAACTCACATACAAAGGGTAAAGGGTAAGGGGATTCACATAGGAACAATAACGACAAAGTTGCAGAAAAACAGTAAAGGAAAGCATAACAGAACTAGGATGTGAAACACATAGTGGAGGAGAAGTATTTAAACTAAGATGGACATACCAGTTGCAAAGTAAGAGAATAGCAGAGTAACCACAACAAGCAAGCAGCAGAAACAACTCAGGTTTTCAGCAGAACGCTTGAGGATTCAAGGAGAGCTTAAATGGTATTTCAGAAAGCAAAGAGGAGAAGTACACAGAACTGGTCTGTGTATTTGAGAGAAGAAGGGAGTAGAAAGCAAATTGATTATTGCTTGATGTTACTTACTCGTTGTTACTGCCCTTTTAAAAAGGGAAGGGCTGAGCCCTTTATATAGTTTTGAAAACAGGTGAGGCAGGCACAAAGGTATAAACATAGAAACTAATCAAATTAGTATCAATTAGGGTAGACAGACTCCTTTAATTAAGGGTCTAGTTCAGACGACTAAGAAGGAAGAGAGAATCAGTTTATTAAGGCTAAATTAAGGTAAAGAGACCATATGGTGCACAAATAAGGTCACATACACAATTGGATATTTAAGGAAAGAGGGCACAGTAGTAAGAATAAGGTATAAGTTTAAAAATCAGTCAAAGGATCTCGGCTCCAGTTGTAAATCACAAAGAGACTGAGATAATTAAGGAAGTAAATAATTCAAACATTGGTACAAGATCACAGAAGATACAGGATCAATTATTAAGGAAAACATCAGTAAGGTAAAAGAGGTTCAATCAAGAGAAATTAGTGACGAATTTCTTAGCCTGATTAAAGGAATTTCGAAAATAAAACTTTGAAAGTGAAGCTTATATATATGCATGCAGTTCAAAACAAAGAAGAACAATGAGAGTTTTTTCCATAATCATAGGCAAATAAGTTCACAAGTTCGATTACAGACTCGTCATGAGTCTATAAACCTAGGGTTTCAGAGTGAAACCCTAGTGTCTTTCACTTCAAAGAAAAGAAAACCCCCCAAATCTTAGTGTTTCACATGGAATCGGAGGTGAGGGAATCGTTCAAAGTCACAGAGATAGGCTGATATGCACAAACAGAAGTAAGAGGAAATTACGAGTTTTAAGACGAAGGTAGGCAAGAGCATGATCAACAGAACTCAGAAACAAAATCAAAGCATGAGCTTAAACACATAAGAAAAAGCGAGTCACTAACCTAGGCTAACATGTGAACAAAAGAGGTAAAAGAATCTCCGTAAAAGATCCAGTAAGAAACACAAGAGCAGGCTTGAACATAACAAGGAATAACACAACGAGCATGAACACACATAAAAAGAGTAAAAGAATCAGAAACATTTAGAAACCATTTTCAGAAAATCCTAAAAATAGGATTCGAACAGTTTTGAAAAGGGAAAATTGGGGAAAAACTCTAAAATGGCACACACAGCGTAGACCTAGCATAGATCTAGATGAATAAGCGAAAAAGGAACCTCAATTAGGCTAGGGTTTCTGAGAACCTAAAAGGACGAGAAGGCTTGGAAGTCTCGAGAATGGTTCTGAGCTAGCAAGGTCGAATCCAGGCTCGATAGGCTGAGATACGCCGGAGCAAAGCCGGAAACGGCCAAAGAAACTCGAACCGGCCAGGGTCTGGATAAAGACCTTCGAGGTCTAGTCTCTAATCTTCAATGAGCAAGCGTGTGAGAGGAGGAGATGGTGGGTAGAGGTTGTCCATGGCTAGATTAGCCATGGATTCTGGAGGTAGGTAGATATTAGGGTTTCAGAGGTTGAGAGGGTTCGAGAGAGACGAGAGGAACCAGAGGCGGCGGATTTGGAGAATGGGGATGGGGTTAGGGTCGTTTGGGAATTAAAACGGTAAGGAGGAAATGTGGCCGTTGATCATTTTGATCAACGGCCTGGATCAAAAGGGAGTCGGGCGGGTAAAAATAAACGGGCCGTGGGTCGGGTTAATTAAGAAATTGGGTAGGGAATTTTGTGTCTGATTTGGGCTTAAGATTGAGGTTAATTTCGGGCTAAAATTGAAATGCAAAGGGCTAACTCTTAAATAGCCACTTTTCCCTTGTTTAAATTTATAAAAAATAGCAAAATAATTTCTGGAAATAAATCAAATGTGATAAAATGATTAATGATACATAATTATCAAATTAACAATACTGGAGTCAATTTTATAAATATAATTACAATTGGATCTTTAAAGAGGCTAGTATTGCAATTATATGCAATTTGGTTTTAAAAATACCAAATGAATTTTTTAAAAAATATGCAAAAATCATGTTAGCTATGTTTTGGTGTAAATATGAGAATAAAATAAATCGTTCACCAAAATGGCAAATTTTGGAAATAATTATTGGATTTTATGGTATAAAAATAGGTAATAAATTGGTTTAAAAATCATCAAAAAATATCAAAACTCATGGGTGTGCTTATATATGCACAAATATGCTATTTTGGAAGTATTTTGGGTACGAAAAATACATAGGGAAAAATTGGGTATCAACAAGGTATCCTGACTGTTTCTCGTCACTACCCCACCGAGGTTAGTCTTGATACTTACTGGGCACCGCCGTGGTGTGTTCATACTACACTTCTGTATATTTTTTTGTGTACAGATCCAGGTATTGATCGATAGTAGCTGTGCGGGTCATCGCAGTGGAGACTCATGGTAACCTGCTGCTGCGTTCGCAGATCTCGGAGTCACCTTCAATTGTAATTATTTCCATTTGCACTTTGTTTCGGGGCAGAGATGTATTATTTTGTGTAATTACTCTTAGATGGGCTTGTGACTTGTACCACCGATTTTGGGGAAATTTTGGATTATTCAGAGTTGGTTAATTTAAAGTTAGAAAGCATCAATGTTATTTCAGTTTATGTTGGGCTTACCTAGTTTAGAGACTAGGTGCCATCACGAAACCCAACGGAGGGAAAATTGGGTCCTGACACCTATCCACCTCTACATCTGAATTAACCATACAACAATTAAAATTTCAATTTGCTTTTAAGTAAAAATCAGCATTCAAAGATCAAACACAATTCTAGTTTTGAAAATTAATCACATGATTTGCAATACATAATGGCATGTGTTTATACTATGATTCTCAAAGAAAATTCACAATTAGAAATCACACTGTTGGGCACTCCCAGGCCCATTCGCCTGGGTCCAGACTTGCTCAAGTGATTGCCATATCGGGCCTTGTTGCAAGTCTAGCCCAATTCGTGCCATATTCAAACAATTTTGCAGTAATAATGCTTATTACAAAGAAATCCTACTGTTGTGAACCTACACTAATAATTAAACATAATTAAGTTTTGGAATCAAGATATTCTAACAGTCCCTTTTTTTGCTAACGGTTATATGGATTTACAACATACACCTAGATACAACCGAATATCTATAGAAGAGAAGAAAGGGAAAAATTTAGAGCAACATTCTTCCAAAACTTCTGAGTTTTTAGCTGTTACAAAATCCCTCGAGCCAAGCTTCAACTTGCAAGAAATTCAGCTACAAAGCTGTTTCCTACAAGCCGAATCTTCAGTTCCAGCTCTGAAATTTTCTTTGCCTTTTGGTCACTCACATACAACACAACAGAAAATAGAGTGCAAATTTCAGTATTTACATAAATCCATTGACTAGTGTATTCTTAACTTTAAAATGACAAAGCAAACAAAAGAAAGAAAAGAAGACCAATTCAGCAATTGAACTTCACATTTTAGCATAAAGTCTAACAATTTTCAAGTTTGAACATCTAAAAAAAATACAAATAGTCATTAAACCAAACAGTGGGAGTCATGCTGATTCCTTTCCATGTTCAATAGTAAATTCAATTACATTCATACCAAATCAGTCAAACATCACATAGAACTCATTCATCGTACATGTCTTGCAAGCTTATTATATCATTTTAGAAAAAACCGGCAGTACATGAGGAGAAATGAAACCAGTACCTTGAATAAACAGCAACAAAAACCGGCAAGTAAAAAAGAATAAACTGCTGAAGCTTGAAAGAATTGAAGCAACCACAAAAATTCAGGCAACAAACAGCCAAATCAAAACAAACCCAACAGCTACAGTAGCTTAAACAGCAGTGAACCCCAAAGAGAAACCAAGAAAACCTTCACTTTCAAACCATATTTTCAGCTTATGAAGACTAGAAAAGATCAGGGAGGTTTTTGAGTGTGTTTTGCTAAAATCAAAGAGCAAAGGGAAACCATCCTTTAAGAACACAATAGCTAAACTTTAGAGAGTATTTTTAGGGTTATCGAATCTCATTGTGTGTGTAGAAAATGTACCATATATAAGCACCAAAGGTGCCATGTGCTGAAAGAATAATCAAGGAATTATTCCATCAGCCACAAAAGGCATATTCTAACAGAATTGGACAGCTGGCTGTCCCTCATTGGTTTCAGTACTTTGTACTAACCAAATGAGGCCAGCTGCCCCCTATTCTAGAACATTCCAGCATGGATTTTATCCTATTTCAGAATTATCCAACCCCCTTTATGACCCCTTAAGTTTCATTTTGTTCAATGAGCCCCCAAGAAGTTTCTACTGATTTACAAATTGAGGCAAACAAAGATAAGACTGGAAAGGATCATAATGCAAATCAAAATGGCAAACAAAATTGAAAATGATGCAATTTAAACTAAGAACCTAATCAGTAAATTGTGACGACCCGACCCGTCGTCACGTGAGTTACCGCCCCGTTTCCCCCATGTTATGATTCTTCACGTTTCATTATCAGTATTTGATGTGTTAGAGTTGGTTTGGAATGGTTTTGATAAGAAATGAGACACTTAGTCTCTTTTAAGAAGGCTTAAGTTGGAAAAGTCAACCGGATGTTGACTTTTGTGCTAGAGGGCTCGGATTTGAATTCCGATGATTTGGTTAGCTTCGGGGGATGATTTTTGACTTAGGAGTGCGATCGGAATTGATTTTGGAGGTTCGGTGTATAATTAGGCTTGAATTGGCGAAGTTAGTATTTTGGCGAATTCCGGTTGGTAGGTGAGATTTTGATCCGGGGGTCGGAATGAGATTCCGAGAGTTGTTGTAGCTTCGTTAGGTGATTTTGGATGTGTGTGCAAAATTTCAGGTCATTCGGAGGTGTTTCGGTTGGGTTTCTGATCGAATGCGTGTTTCGGAAGTTTTAGAAGAACTTAGGCTTGAATTCGATGAGAAATGATGGTTTTAGTGTTGTTTGAGGTGTTTAATGATTGGAGCAAGTTTGAATAAGGTATTGGATCATGTTTGTATTTTTGGTTGAGGTCCCGAGGGCCTCGGGGTGATTTCGGATAGCTAACGGGAAGTTTTGAACTTAGAAGATTGCAGAACCTGTGCTGCTTCTGGTATTTTCGCTCCTGCGGAAATGGGACCAAAGAAGCGGTACCGCAGAAGTGAGTCAAGAACCGCAAAAGCGACAGGCATCGCAGGTGCGGAGATGCTGACCACATCTGCGGAGTCGCGGAAGCGACAGTAGGACCGCATGCGGAATTTTGGAAGGCTAAAGGAAACCGCACCTGCGTAAAAGGAATCGCAGATGCGAGACCGCAGAAGCGGTCTAGTAACCGCAGAAGCGGTCTTGTCCGCAGAAGCGGCTCCCCATCGCAAAAGCGGAAGTCGCAGATGCGGCTATGTAGCCGCAGATGCGGAAATAACTGGTCAGAAAGGGTTTTAATTCCCTTCGCGAAATATTTACAGAACACATATTTTGACTTCGGACTTGGGGTGTTCTTGAGCGATTTTGAAGAGGAAATTCAAGGACTTCGATCAGGTAAGCATTCTTGGACTTAGAACACAATTTTATCATGCAAATACATGAAATTTCACTGAAAACTCAAGGAATTAGGGTCAAAAATGGTGGTTTAGGGTTTGAAACCTAAGAGAACAAAAATGGAAATTTGAGGGGTCATTTGGACTCCGATTTTGGTGTTCTTTATATGCATGGACCCGTGGCGAGATAAGGAATCCGGTGATGTAAATTTTATAATTTTTCGAGAAGTGGGCCCGGGGCTCGGGTTTTGCCAACTTCGTGATTTTCGATATTTTTCGAGTCTTTTCGATTGGGTTATATTCCCTGCATATTGTGACGTATTCGTTGTGGTTTTGGTCAGATTCGACGCGCGAAGAGGTGAATTTGAAAGGCAAGGGCATAGCAAGCTAGGATTTTGGCCGGCTTGAGGTTAGTAACAAATGTAAAAGCTGTGTTGAGGGTTTGAAACCCCGAATTTGCACATCGTAGTGCTATGTGAGGTGACTTGCACGCCGGATAACGGGTGTGGGGTAGAGCACCGTCAGGGACTGTGACTTGGTCCGTCCCGCTTAATAAAATTGGTACCTATTTGATTGTAGATTTGTAATATCCTTATAAAAATGGATTAATTGTCATAATTGGGCTTTGTGCCAACTACTTGAATCCTTCAGGGATTATTTTAATGGTTTCTTACCATATTTATAAATATTAAACTCAGTCCTGGTATTTAATACTGTGTTTGAAATCTCAGCCTTTTTCTTAAATTAGAAATTAAGTTAATATTTTTAAATGAAGTTTGGGCTGAATATTTTTATACTATTGTGTGATTTTTGGACTGAGTATGGGATCGGGCTGCACGCCGCAGCAGTATTATAATGATATTGATATGAGGCCAAGGGCCTGTTTGATGCCACGAGATGGCTTATTATTGCGCTTGGGCCGTAAGGGGCCCCTCCCGGAGTCTGCACACCCCCAGTGAGCGCCGTCGACGTTAAATAAATGGAGCGGGCTGCACGGCCGCAGCGGGGTACTGGAGGTACCGGTTTATGTGTTGCATTACATATTTAATTGTTATTTATTCTCATTCTGGTGTGACTTTATTATAACTGTTTTAATGTTTACGTTATTATGCTATTGGTTCACGTTGTTGTATTTATAGCTTTTCTTTGTGTTTATTTAGGATTTCTTATCCTCAGACCTTATTTATATTTGTTACTTTCTGAGTTGGAAGTACTCACAATACTCCCTGCACCTTGTGTGCAGATCCAGGTACACCAAAGGGTGAGTGAGGACTTGTTAGCTGAGCAGCAATTATCTGAGAGTGTCGAGGTAGCTGCATGGCGTTCGCAGCCTTGATCTCTCCCTTCTATCTTTTATTATTTTATTCGTATTATTTTTCCTAGTCGGACTTGTAATAGGTGAATAATCTGCTTCTAGAGGCTCATGTTCGTGACACCAGATTCTGTGGGTTGATCAGTACTTTGTTTTCATTTTGGGGTTTTCGAATGTTAGAAATTATTTCAGAAATTCCGCACTAAATTGGTATTTTTAATAGTGAATATTTATTCATCTATCTAGATTTATTGGCTAAGGTTGTGTAAATGGTCGGGCTTGCCTAGCAATGTGTTGGGCACCATCACGACCGGGGTTTGGGTTTTGACAAGGTGGTATCAGAGCCTAGGTTACTTGGTCTCGCGAATCATGAGCCGGTTTAGTAGAGTCTCGTGGATCGGTACGGCAACGTCTGTACTTATCCTCGAGAGGCTGCAGAACCTTTAGGAAAACTTCACATTCTTGAATTGTTATCGTGCGTCCTTGATTCATCTTGAAAAGGAACTCTTGAAATTCCTTCCACGTGTTCGTACACGCGCGTGAGCGCTCAATATCAGATGTGCCTAAAT
>NW_017679811.1:10110-15544 GCF_001879085.1 Nicotiana attenuata | reverse complement strand
AGGCACAAAGGTATAAACATAGAAACTAATCAAATTAGTATCAATTAGGGTAGACAGACTCCTTTAATTAAGGGTCTAGTTCGGACGACTAAGAAGGAAGAGAGAATCAGTTTATTAAGGCTAAATTAAGGTAAAGAGACCATATGGTGCACAAATAAGGTCACATACACAATTGGATATTTAAGGAAAGAGGGCACAGTAGTAAGAATAAGGTATAAGTTTAAAAAAAATCAGTCAAAAGATCTCGGCTCCAGTTGTAAATCACAAAGAGACTGAGATAATTAAGGAAGTAAATAATTCAAATGTTGGTACAAAATCACAGAAGATACAAGATCAATTATTTAAGGAAAACATCAGTAAGGTAAAAGAGGTTCAATCAAGAGAAATTAGTGACGAATTTCTTAGCCTGATTAATGGAATTTCGAAAATAAAACTTTGAAAGGGAAGCTTATATATAAGCATCCAGTTCAAAACAAAGAAGAACAATGAGAGTTTTTTCCATAATCATAGGCAAATAAGTTCACAAGTTCGATTACAGACTCATCATGAGTCTGTAATCCTAGGGTTTCAGAGTGAAACCCTAGTGTCTTTCACTTCAAAGAAAAGAAACCCCCCCCCCCCCCAAATCTTAGGGTTTCACATGGAGTCAGAGGTGAGGGAATCGTTCAAAGTCACAGAGATAGGCAGATATGCACAAACAGAAGTAAGAGGAAATTACGAGTTTTAAGACGAAGGTAGGCAAGAGCATGATCAACAGAACTCAGAAACAAAATCAAAGCATGAGCTTAAACACATAGGCAAAAGCGAGCCAATAACCTAGGCTAACATGTGAACAAAAGAGGTAGAAGAATCTCCGTAAAAGATCTAGTAAGAAACACAAGAGCAGGCTTGAACATAACAAGGAATAAAACAACGACCATGAACACACATAAAAGAGTAAAAGAATCAGAAACATTTAGAAAACCCTAAAAATAGGATTCGAACAGTTTTGAAAAGGGAAAATTGGGGAAAAACTCTAAAATGGCACACACAGCGTAGATCTAGCATAGATCTAGACGAATAAGCGAAAAAGGAACCTCGATTAGGCTAGGGTTTCTGAGAACCCAAAAGGACGAGAAGGCTTGGAAGTCTCGAGAATGGTTCTGAGCTAGCAAGGTCGAATTCAGGCTCGAGAGGCTGAGATACGCCGGAGCAAAGCCGGAAACGGCCAAAGAAACTCGAACCGGCCAGGGTCTGGATGAAGACCTTCGAGGTCTAGCCTCGAATCTTCGATGAGCAAGCATGTGAGAGCAGGAGATGGTGGGTAGAGGTTGTCCATGGCTAGATTAGCCATGGATTCTAGAGGTAGGTAGATATTAGGGTTTCAGAGGTTGAGAGGGTTCGAGAGAGACGAGAGGAACCAGAGGCGGCAGATTTGGAGAATGGGGATAGGGTTAGGGTCGTTTGGGAATTAAAATGGTAAGTAGGAAATGTGGCCGTTGATCATTTTGATCAACGGCCTGGATTAAAAGGGAGTCGGGCGGGTAAAAATAAACGGGCCGTGGGTCGGGTTAATTAAGAAATTGGGTAGGGAATTTTGGGTCTGATTTGGGCTTAAGATTGAGGTTAATTTCGGGCTAAAATTGAAATGCAAAGGGCTAACTCTTAAATAGCCACTTCTCCCTTGTTTTAATTTATAAAAAATAGCAAAATAATTTCTGGAAATAAATCAAATATGATAAAATGATTAATGGTACATAATTATCAAATTAAAAATACTGGAGTCAATTTTATAAATATAATTACAATTGGATCTTTAAAGAGGCTAGTATTGCAATTATATGCAATTTAGTTTTAAAAATACCAAATGAATTTGTAAATATATGCAAAAATCATGTTAGCTATGTTTTGATGTAAATATGAGAATAAAATAAATCGTTCACCAAAATGGCAAATTTTGGGAATAATTATTGGATTTTATGGTATAAAAATAGGCAATAAATATGTTTAAAAATCATCAAAAAATATCAAAACTCATGTGTGTGCTTATATATGCACAAGTATGCTATTTTGGAAGTATTTTGGGTACAAAAAATACATAGGGAAAAATTGGGTATCAACAGCTGCCCCTCTTTACCCGAGGAGGATGAAAGAGCTGTCGGGTAAAGACAAGATGGCCAATTTTGACCGGATCGGCGATTGGAAAGAACTTTGACCGAGCTCTGGTTTTACAGGAATCAGGCCGTACGTAGTTCAGGAACCATTGACAGAGTATGTCGATGGAGATTCGAAAAGGAACGGACGCGATGCTTAGGTTTGGAAAGGGTGTTTGGAGTCGGATGGGCTGCGGGAACCGGAACGGGATCGCTCGTGCTGAGACGGCCGTTTGCTAGCCGGTGTACCTGCAAATGCAATATAGGTGTATATCGTGCATAAACGTAAACGTGATGCAAGTTCCTATTGGACCATGAATGCTGTCCTCGGACGGTTAGAAGTCCTTAGACCATGATGTCCTGGGCCATGAACGCAAAATTAAGGGATTCGCAGGATATGAGATGACGTTCTCGGGCCATGATGATGGTGCCTCCGAACCATGATGCCTTTGAATAATGATGTGCAGGATATAAAGTGGGGTCCTCGGGCCATGGCATGGTGTTCTCGGACTATGAGGATGATGCCCCCGAACAATGACGCCTTCGGACAGTTTTGGCGATATTTCAGCCCATGAAATGCAGGATTTGGCGGTATTTCAGCCGATGCAAAAAATGTAAATGGCTATATTTCAGCCGATGCAAAAATGTAAATGGCGATATTTCAGCCGACAGAAATTTAAATAAAGCAGGCGATGTTTCAGCCGATGTAAAAATGTAAATGGCGATATTTTAGCCGACAGAAATTTAAATAAAGCAGGCGATATTTCAGCCGATGCCAAGAAATGTAAATGGCGATATTTCAGCCGACAGAAAGCATAGGTATAGATGATGATGGAGATGAACTGGCGATCTTTCTGCCGATGTAGAATTTAAATAAAGTTTGGCGGTATTTCAGCCGATGCAAAAAGTGTAAATGGTGATATTTCAACCGATAGAGAATATAAATAAAGTTTGGCGATATTTCAGCCGATACAAAAAGAATGTAAATGGCGATATTTCAGCCGACCGAAAACATAGATATAGATGATGGTGGAAATTTTAAATATGATCTGGCGATCTTTCAGCCGATGTAGAATTTAAATAATGTTTGGCGATATTTCAGCCGATACAAAAAATAATGTAAATGGCGATATTTCAGCCGATTGCAAGACGTAAGTAAAAGGTGGGCGATATTTCAGCCATGCAAGAGAAATAAAGTGGCGATATTTCAGCCATGCAGGAAAGATAAGGTGGCAATATTTCAGCCATGCAAGACGTAAGCAAAGGTGGCAATATTTCAGCCAAGCAATAAAGATAAGATGGCGATATTTCAGCCATGCAAGTGGAGGTAGAGCTTAACCTCGGAAGGCAGAAAGGTAGCCTTATGCAGATAATGCAGGATGAGACAGTGCTTCGTCTCGGAAGGCAGAAAGGTAGCCTTATGCAATGCAGATGGAGACAGCGCTTAGTCTCGAAAGGCAGAAAGATAGCCTTATGCAGATGATGCAGATGGAGACAACGCTTAGTCTCGGAAGGCAGAAAGATAGCCTTATGCAGATAATGCAGATGAAGACAACGCTTAGTCTCGAAAGGCAGAAAGGAAGCCTTATGCAATGCAAGAAAATAAAAGGACGGATAGTAGTGAGATTTCTTAGCTGATTGCTGATCACGATGTCGTGACTGTCAAGGAGGTTGTGTGTGGATAATAATTACGGACGAGTGATGACTCTGAGAAGTTGCGTCTTTGAGGAATATGCGTACGTAAATATACCTGACGAGTGCCTGCATCCAAAGAGAAATCGTGAGTTTTGTAAGGGGGAAAGGTTAGTTCGCTCTTCCGTGGCTTCCGTCGCCGTGCATCATTGGGGCAGCGTCGCTAAACAACAACTATCATAGTTATGCATGATTTAACAAATATAACGTAAGTAGAAAATGGTTTTGTTTAAATGAACCAACGATTGCGACGTGGTTCAAAGCATTGCAACCTTTCTTGTTCCGGAATTTTGAGGGTCCTCCTCAAAATTCTGCCCCAGTTTACTGGGCTGGCACTTCTGACGGCTGCGCTGAACGGATGAAAAATCAACTTCGGAATTTTGAGGGTCCTCCTCAAAATTCTGCCCCAGTTCACTGGGCTGACATCCCTGGCGATGAGCGGCTGAAGACTGACTTCGGAATTTTGAGGGCCCTCCTCAAAATTCTGCCCCAGTTCCAATAATAGGGGGACATGAAATTTTATTAAATTGTGACCGAACCCATAGGGCTGCCTACGTATCCCCTCTTACACGGGAATCAGGTCAGGCGTAGTTCAAATTACATCATAAAGGAAATTGTAAGTGGTTATACATAGTATCGTTTCACTGCGTCTGAATTGATTGGCTTCGGCCAGACTTCTCCATCCATTTCTGCAAGGATAAGGGCTCCTCCAGTTAGAACCCGGTGAACCATGTACGGACCTTGCCAGTTGGGAGAGAATTTCCCCCTGGCTTCATCTTGATGCGGGAATATCTTCTTCAACACCAGCTGCCCTGGTGTAAACTTCCTTGGCTTGACTCTTTTGTTGAAGGCTCTGGACATTCTGTTCTGATACAACTGACCGTGGAAAACTGCATTCATCCTTTTCCCATCTATAAGGGCTAACTGCTCGTAGCGACCTTTTACCCATTCTGCGTCGTCCAACTCTGCTTCTTGTATGATCCTTAAGGAGGGAATCTCTACCTCGGCGGGGATGACCGCCTCTGTACCATAGACCAGCATGTAGGGAGTTGCTCCGGTCGATGTGCGGACTGTGGTGCGGTATCCCAGTAAAGCGAATGATAACTTCTCATGCCATTGTTTGTGACTTTCGACCATCTTCCTTAGTATCTTCTTGATATTCTTGTTGGCTGCCTCCACGGCTCCATTCATCTGAGGCCTGTAGGCTGTAGAGTTCTTATGTTTGATCTTGAATGCCTCACACATTGCTTTCATCAAGTTGATGTTGAGATTGGAACCATTATCAGTGATGATTGATTCCGAAATTCTGAATCGGCAAACAATACGGTCACGGACGAAATCTGCCACAACTTTCTTAGTCACTGCTTTGTATGACGCTGCCTCAACCCATTTAGTAAAATAATCGATTGCCACCAGGATAAATCTGTGCCCATTTGATGCGGCAGGCTCGATAGGTCCAATGACATCCATCCCCCAGGCGGCAAATGGCCACGGTGAGCTTGTTGCAGTAAGCTCGTTTGGAGGCACCTTTATCATGTCTGCATGTATCTGACAGCGATGGCACTTACGAACGTACTGGATACAGTTTGTTTCCATAGTCATCCAAAAAA
>NW_017679811.1:0-1453 GCF_001879085.1 Nicotiana attenuata | reverse complement strand
CTCGGTATCAGATGTGCATCGATGGCTTGTGAGTTCCCTGATCGAGGGGGCGAGGATGTGATCTCTGTGTGTTTGACGTTGGGCCAGTCTGGAGGACTTGAGGCCGGATTTTTACCTATAGCTTGAGCACCGAGGTGCTGATTATGTGAGCCGTGTTTTGGAACTTATATATTCGGTAGTGCCCCTATTAGTAGAAGTGATGGCTGGATAGTTACATGATGAGCATGATGTGACTGCGAGATGTATTCATATGATTTAGAAGCGACGAGAAGGGTTTACTGGAGGATAGAAGAACTATTAGGTGCTTGATTTCCATCTTGATTCGAGGTATAACCCCGAGTTATGGGTGTGTTAAGAACCTTTTCACGTTTCCTAGTTGGGAGTGAAGTAAATTTCATGTTTCGGTATGAGTTCAGACTCAGGAAGATCAAGCGACTGCGTAATGTTTATGACGGTGGTAGGTATATAGAAATGTTAGTTTGAGGCAAGGCAGGTGGGTTATCTCCAGCGGAGTGTTCTGAAGTTGTGTGATCCTTATGTTGTCTGTTAAAAGATCTCATTTACAAGTGAAATATATGTATTGAAATTTAAATTTGGGTCGCTTAAGAGAGTGGATTTAATTGTTATGGGAACGAATGCGAGATATGTATGAAGAGTTATTGTGTGTGTTTTGATCTATGGCTTCGAGCCAAGTGGGGGAGTCTGCTATTGATTAGATTGACTGCACGGTTATGTGCTATGTTGGTTCCAGTTGAGACGCACGGGAGAATCAGTTATGGCCAATGGAGATTGAGACCGAGAATGGCTCGAGTAAAGGAAATTTTTTTGGACAAAGGTTATAGTATGCTTCATAGGTGTGTGAGAATCACGGAATGTCTTGAGTTGTTGTTGGTAAAGGATGCTCGGTGCGTAGAGCAGGAAGTTGCTTGGTTGTATTGGGATGAGGTTACATTCTGCGGTGTCAGAGTGCTAATGAGGCAGGTTGTTCGGTTCGTTTGATCAGGCTAATTGTAGTTTGAGTAGAGTGAATGACTCTCGAGAATGGTTCGAATGTGTTCGAGATTGTACATGTAAAAATTGGAAATTTTCAAGTATATGATTCGGCTAGAAACTGAGGGTTGCATTGGAGGGTGTCAAGACTTGTGTCATTTCTATATCAATTATGGGATTCTATATATATTAGGGTTAGGAAGGTAATGGTTCCGGATTCGCAGGAAGTCTCGTCGGGGTAGGTATTTTGAACGTGGTGCTTTTGGGAATAATTAAGGAAGTATTCGGCGACTTATGAGCCTTAGACGGTGTGGCTTTATGCTTGGGTCTCGTGTGGCGAGTCCGGGTCGAGGATTGTGATGTGATAGCAAGAACGAGTATCAAGTTGAAGGTGAAATCAGAGGAACTCGGATAGATGGGATCGGATATGGCGATTCATGTGCTATATGGAGTTGGAGACTGG
>NW_017679810.1:0-15566 GCF_001879085.1 Nicotiana attenuata | reverse complement strand
TTCCAAGTAAATTCATACAAGCGCCAACAAGTGTATACATTTGCTTATATTCCTTTCCAAGTCTCTAGCATATCCTAAGTGATCACATTAGCAAGAAAAACATAGAGACATTCACAAATATAGCATGATACCAGTCCGAGACTACCCGGACAATTAACATAATAGCAGCTACGCACGGACTCTCGTCACCTAGTGCGTACGTAGCCCACGCATTCAGTAGCAAATTACTCAATTATTACACCTATGGGGACAATTCCCTCTTACAAGGTTATAAAGGAGACTCACCTCGCTCGAAAGTACACTTCCAATACCAAGAACGAGCCCAAACCCTCAATTCGGAGCCGAACGATCCCAAACTAGTTAAATGAGGTAGGAACTAGTCAATATAAGCTCACAAGATCGAATTCTAGCTATTTAAGCAATTTCCCAATCATTAACACAAGTTTCCTAAAATCCGACCCCGGGCCCACGTGCCCGGATTCCGAAATTTTTCGAAGGAAGTTGTTCTCTATAACCTAGGGATCAATAATATATGATTTCTAATCCATTTCATATCAAATTTCGTAGTTAAATCTAACTTTTGTTAAAACCCTAGGTTTTGCTCTAACCCCTTGATTTTACCTAAATTCTAGTGTTTAATCTACCTAAGACACAAGTATTAAACTAAGAATAGGTGGGATAAACTTACCTCAAGATGCTAGATGGAAGTCTTCTCTTAAAAGCTCCCAAAATCGCCAATGGAGGAGTGAAAAGTGGCAAAAATGACTTAGAACCCGTATTAAATGAAGCTCACTGCTTCAGCGATTTCCGCATCTGCGGTCAGGGGACCGCATCTGCGGTCCCGCTTCTGCGAGAAATCGGACGCACCTGCAGAACCGGCCAAGCGGGCTGCGACCGCTTCTGCAGTTTTGGCCTGGCCTACACTGGGCCGCATCTGCGATAGGTGGACCGCTTCTACGGTCTCGCACCTGCGGTCGACCAACCGCAGGTGCGGTTATGACAGAAGCAGATGCTTCAGCACTTCTCCAAAATTCCAACTTCCCTCGAGCCTCATCCGATTGACGCTCGGGGCTCCCGGGCCCCGCCTGAACATACCGATAAGTCTGAAATCATGAAACAGACCTACTCGAACCTTCGGAACGCCCGATACAACGCTAAATCTAAGAATCACCCCCTAAAACCGATTGAATCAAACTTATGAACTTAAAGTTCTTAATTTTCCTCTAACGAGCCGAAACGCCCTTAAACTACTCGGATTGACACCAAATTTTGCGGGCAAGTCTTAAATGTTATATTGGACCTGTACTGGGCTTCGGAACCAACATACGAGCCCAATACCAATGTGATCAATCATTAATTAGTTTCTTTAAATCCTTAGAATTTCAGTTTAACAATTTCTAATAAAAATTTATTACTCGGGCTAGGGACCTCAGAATTCGATTTTGGGCATACGCCCAGGTCACATATTTTCTTGCGGACCCTCCGGGACCGTCAAAACACGAATCCGGGTCCGTTTGCTCAAAATGTTGACCAAAGTCAAATTTAGCCTTTTAAGAAAATCCTAAGGAGTCAAATGATCTTATTTCAATCCAAATTCTTCCAAATCCCGAACCAACCATCCCCGCAGGTCGTAAATTAGTTAAAGCAAGCGCGAAAGGTTTTATTTAAGTGAACGGGGTTCTAAAAATCAAAACGACCAGTCGGGTCGTTACATTCTCCACCTCTTAAACAAACATTCGTCCTCGAACGGACATAGAACAGTACCTGAGCTGCTGAATAAATATGGATATCTGCTCCGCATGTCCTCCTCGGACTCCCAGGTTGCCTCCTCGACTGGTTGGCCCCTCCACTGGACCCTCACCGCAAAAATCCTCTTGGACCTCAACTGGCGATCCTGTCTATCAATAATGGCAACTGGCTCCTCCTCATAACCCAAACTCTCATCCAGCTAAATAGTACTGAAGTCTAAAACGTGGGACAAGTCGGCATGATACTTCTGAAGCATCGATACATGAAAAACCGGATGAACTCCCGATAAGCTGGGGGGTAAAGCAAGCTCGTAAGCAACCTCAATACGTCTCAACACCTCAAAGGGGCCAATAAACCTTGGGCTCAACTTGCCCTTCTTCCCGAACCTCATAATACCCTTCATTGGCAAGACTTTCAAGAGAACCTTCTCGCCAACCATGAATGATACATCACACGCCTTCTGATCCGCATAACTCTTCTGTCTGGACTGAGCTGTGTGAAGCCTCTCCTGAGTCAACTTTACCTTGTCCAAGGCATCTTGCACCAAATCTGTACTGTATAACTTAGCCTCACCCGGCTCAAACCACCCGATAGGAGAACGACACCGCCGACCGTATAAAGCCTCAAATGGGGCCATCTCAATGCTGGACTGATAGCTGTTGTTGTACGCAAACTTCGCCAAGGGCAAGAACTGGTCCGACTGTCCCCCAAAGTCAATCACACATGCTCTAAGCATATCCTCCAAAATATGAACTGTCCGCTCGGACTGCCCGTCGGTCTGAGGATGGAATGCTGTGCTAAGCTCTACACGGGTCCCCAACTCACTCTGAATAGCTCTCCAAAAATGGGAAGTGAATTGAGGGCCTCTGTCTTATATGATGGAAACAAGCACACCGTGCAACCGGACTATCTCCCGAATGTAAATCTGAGCATACTTCTCTGCTGTATAAGTAGTCGCCACTGGAATAAAGTGGGCCGACTTGGTCAACCTATCAACAATGACCTATACTGAATCAAACTTCCGCAAAGTCCGCGGCAACCCAACCACGAAATCTATGGTAATGCGCTCCCACATCTACTCTGGTATAGGCATCTGCTGAAGTAGGCCACCCGGCCTCTGATGTTCATACTTGACCTGCTGGCAATTCAAACACCTAGCCACATACTCCACTATGTCTTTCTTCATCCTCCGCCACCAATAATGTTGCCTCAAGTCACGATACATCTTCGTAGCTCCCGGATGAATGGAATACCGCGAACTGTGTGCCTCCTCTAGTATCCTCTCCCTCAGACCATCAACATTAGGAACACATAGACGACCCTGGAGCCGCAAAATACCATCCTCGCCAATAGAAACCTCCTTGGCACCTCCATGAAGCACCGTCTCTCTGAGAACCGCCAGATGTGGATCATCGAACTGCCGGGCCTTTATCTGCCCCAATAATGAAGACTGAGCAACCACACACGCAAGAACCCGGCTGGGCTCCGAAATGTCTAACCTCACAAGTCTGTTAGCCAAGGACTGAATGTCCAAAGCTAGTGGCCTCACCTCTGCTGGAATGAATGCCAAGCTACCCATACTTTCTGCTTTTCTGCTTAAGGCATCCGCGACCACATTTGCCTTGCCCGAATGATAAAGAATGGTAATGTCATAATCCTTCAGTAACCCAAGCCACCTACGCTGCCTCAAATTGAGATCCCTCTGCTGGAACAGATGCTGTAAGCTGCGATGATCAGTATAGACCTCACATGACGCCCCATACAGGTAATGCCTCCATATCTTAAGAGCATGAACAATCGCCGCCAACTCCAGATCGCGCACAGGATAATTCTTCTCATGAATCTTCAGCTGACGGGAGGCATATGCAATAACTCTCCCCTCCTGCATCAATATACAACCCAGACCAACGCGTGAAGCGTCGCAATATACAGTATACATCCTTGAACCGGAAGGTAACACAAGAACCGGTGCTGTAGTCAAGGCTGTCTTGAGCTTCTGGAAGCTCGCCTCACAATCATCGGACCAATGGAAAGGAGCACCCTTATGGGTCAATCTAGCCAGAGGTGATGCAATAGATAAAAAGCCCTGCACGAATCGTCTGTAATAACCTGCTAACCCCAGGGAACTCCTGATCTCGATCATTGAAGTAGGGCGTGGCCAACTCTGAACTGCCTCAATCTTCTTGGGATCCACCTTAATACCCTCTCCTGACACAACATGCCCCAAAAATGCCACTGACTCTAGCCAAAAATCACACTTGGAGAACTTAGTATATAGTTTCTGCTCTCGCAAGGTCTGAAGCACTACTCTCAGATGCTGCTCGTGCTCCCCCAGGCTACGTGAGTATATCAAGATGTCGTCAATAAAGACGATGACAAAGGAATCAATATAAGGCCTGAACACCCTGTTCATCAAGTCCATAAATGCCGCTGGTGCATTAGTCAAGCCGAAGGACATCACCAGAAACTCATAATGGCCATATCTAGTCCGGAATGCAGTCTTCAGGACATCCGAGTCCCGAATCTTCAACTGATGTTAACCCGACCTCAAGTCGATCTTAGAGAACACCCTAGCACCCTGCAACTGGTCAAACAAATCACCGATACAAGGCAACGGATACTTGTTCTTGATGGTGACTTTGTTCAGCTGGCGGTAAACAATGCACATCCGCATAGTCCCATCCTTCTTCTTCACAAATAACATCGGTGCACCCCAAGGCGATACACTGGGCCTAACAAACCCCATCGCTAACAACTCCTCAAGCTGCTCCTTCAACTCCTTCAACTCCTTTGGAGCCATGCGGTACGGTGGGGTAGATATAGGCTGGGTGCCTGGAGCCAAATCAATACAGAAATCAATATCACGATCCAGTGGCATGCCAGGAAGATTAGAAGGAAACACATCGGCGAACTCCCGAACTACTAGAACTGAATAAATCGTCGGAGACCCTGCGATGGTATCCCGAACATAAGCCAAATACGCCAAACACCCCTTCTCGACCATCTGCCGAGCCTTCAGGAAGAGATAACTCGGCTAGATGTATCAACGGTGGAACCCTTCCACTCCAACCCTGGCAATCCTGGCATCGCTAAAGTAACAGTCTTGGCATGTCAATCTAGGACGGCGTGATGTGGAGATAACCAATCCATGCCCAGGATGATCTCAAAGTCGATAATGTCAACTAACAGGAGATCTGCTCTAGTCTCAAAACCACAGAATGTGACCACACAGGACCTGTAGATCCGATCCACAACCACATAATCGCCCACAGGAGTGGATACATGAATAGGAGTGCCCAAGGGCTCAGGAGTAATAAACAGAAAACGAGCAAACAGAGATGGTACATATGAATAGGTGGGCCTTCGATCAAATAATACCAAAGTATCTCTGCCGCAGACGGAAATGATACCTGTGATAACGGCATCTGAGGCCAATAGATCCGGTCTGGCCGAAAGAGCATAGAATCTGGCTGGAGTGCCGGCTGGCTGGCCTCCACCTGTCTGAGCAGTAGCTGGCTAACCTCTCCCTGTCTGACCTCCACCTCTAGGACGGCCTCTACCACCCTGTTCCCCGCCCCTAGGCGGCTGGGCAACTGGTGCTGAACCTATAGGCTGCTGGCCCTGCTGTACTGACTTGCCCCGAAGCCTGGGACAGTACCTCCTCATGTGACCAAGATCTCCGCACTCAAAACAACCTCGTGCTGCAGCGGCCTACTGTCCCGATGGCTGACCCTGATGTCCTGTAGACCCACTAGAAGAAGCCTGAATAGCCGGTGGACGATATGACCCTCCAGCATAGCACTGAAGTAAGAATCAGAAGAACCCTGAGGACCTGAATACCTATCGGAGGAACCCTGAATAGCTGGTGGGCGATAAGAACTCCCTAGCATGGCGCTGAAATAGGGACGCGAAGGAGCACCCCGGGCAGGTGGTGGTGCTGAATATGGGGGCCTGCTGGGCTGTCCCCACCCAAACTGACCTCTTCCCCTAGCCGGGGCACCTCTGAACTCTCCGGAGAACCTAGCCCTCTTATCCTGCTGCATCTTCTCCCTACCCCTCAGACGATAGCCCTTAATTCTCCGAGCAATCTCTACTACTAACTGATGAGGAGTCCTCATCTCCACCTCTCGGGCCATATTGGCCCTGATGCCAGAATGTAACCCTGCAACAAACCTCCGCACCCTCTCTGCATCAGTAGGAAGTATCATCAATGCATGGCAGGATAACTCAAAAAACCTCGCCTCATAATCGGTCACGGACATCTGACCCTGCTCAAGCTGCTCAAACTGGTACCGCAGCTCTTCCCTCTTAGAGAGTGGAATATACCTGTCCAGAAACAACTGCGTGAACTGACTCCAAGTGATAGGAGGAGAACCTGCTGGTCTGCCCAGAACATAAGACTGCCACCATCTGCGGGCCCTGGCCTCTAGCTGAAAAGTAGTGAAGTCAACCCCATGCGACTCCAATATCCTCATGTTGTGCAGTCTGTCCCTGCACCTATCAATGAAATCCTGATCATGCTCATGATCTCGCCCCCGAAGATAGGAGGGTGAAGTCTAGTCCATCTATCCAATAACTTCTGCGGGTCACCATCCGTAGCTGGCCTAGGCTCGGGACCCACTGCAGCGACTGGCTGAGCCCCATCTGTGGGTAGAGTGCCCGGAGTCTGATACACTGCAGCTGCGTGCCCACGAGCCTGAGCAGTAGGGGTCTGTGCTCCCCCTCCTGCCTGTGATGTAGCTGGATCTGCTGGAAATAAACCAGCCTGAGTCATAGTGTCCATGTACCGCAGCATACGACCCATGACCTCCTGGAAGCCTGGTGCTGTCATAAAGTCCACCGGGATAGGCTCGGCTGCGGGTACCTCGCCCTACTCCTCAATGATAGGGTCTCACGCAGGATCTGCTGGTGGTGCTACTGGGACAGCTCTGGGACGCCCTTGTCCCCTACCTCGGGCCGGTGCCCTCCCCCGACCTCTGCCTCGGCCTCTAGCAGCGGGGGGAGCAGCTCCTCCCGGGTCCGGAACATCAGTCGTGCGTGTCCTCACCATCTGTGAGAGAATAGAAGAGGGAAACTTAGTATACCGACCACTGCACGATGTGTGGAAATGAATAAAGAGTAGTTTCCTAACACCCTATAGCCTCTCAAAGATAAATACAGACGTCTCCGTACCGATCCGCAAGACTCTATTAGGTTTGCCCGTGACTTGTGAGACCTACGTGAACCTAGTGCTCTGATACCATGTTGTCACGACCCATTTCCAAAATAGATCGTGATGGCGCCCAACACCATTATCAGGCAAGCCAACGCGAAAATATAATTAAGTACTCATTCTTACTTTTTCCAAAATAAGTGCAGAAATTCATTAAGTTAAAGTCAAACCCAGAATGAACAGTAATGTGCCAAAAATAGTTATACAACCCCAAAAATAATAGTCTACTAACGTGTGTGCCAAGACCTGGTGTCACAAGTAATGGGCAACTAGTAGAATGTACAAAAGAATAAAACTAACCTACTGTCCGAGATAGAATAGACAGCAAAAGTAAAGAAAGACTCCATCAAACTGCTGAACGGCACATGAAGGGAGTAGCTCACCGTGAAAGTCTCGAACTATGAATCAGGGGCGCGCACCAGACTGATAGCCAGATGTACCTGCCTCAGATCCTGTACAATTAAGTACAGAAGTATAGTATGAGTACATAAACAATATGTACCCAGTAAGTATCCCGTCTAATCTCGAAGAAGTAGAGACGAGAGGTCGACTTGATACTTACTAGGGTCAAATAATGTAATGAGGTGTTATGCTAAGCATGGGAATCAGAGATAATCAACAGTTTGTAGCAAGAGATAATAAGTCATGTTCTGAACAATTTTGCAGTCAACCAATTACATTTCAAGTATTTAGCAGGACAAGTCATGGATGGGATTTCACATAGATATCATGCGCACATTATGCCGAGGTCGACGGCCCGATCCAACAGAAAAATAAACTGTGCACTACCAGACGGTCGAATGGCGCGAACCATAGATGCATCTATTTGTACCGAGGCGATCGGCCCGATCCACAAATATCAATTAATATCCAGAAAACAGATGAATGTGCATTTATTTCCAAGTAAATTCATACAAGCGTCCAACAGGTGTATACATTCGCTTATATTCCTTTCCAAGTCTCTAGCATATCCTATGTGATCACATTAGCAAGAAAATATAGAGACATTCACAAATATAACATGATACGGGTCTTAGACTACCCGGACAATTACATAATAGTAGCTACGCACGGACTCTCGTCACCTAGTGCGTACGTAGCCCCCGCATTTAGTAGCAAATTACTCAATTATTACACCTATGGGGACAATTCCCTCTTACAAGGTTAGCAAGGAGACTCACCTCGCTCCAAAATGCACTTCCAATACCGAGAACGAGCCCAAACCCTCAATTCGGAGCCGAACGATCCCAAACTAGTTAAATGAGGTAGGAACTAGTCAATATAAGCTCACAAGATCGAATTCTAGCTATTTAAGCAATTTCCCAATCATTAACACAAGTTTCCTAAAATCCGACCCAGGGCCCACGTGCTCGGATTCCGAAATTTTTCGAAGAAAATTGTTCTCTATAACCTAAGGATCAATAATATATGATTTCTAATCCATTTCATAACAAATTTCGTAGTTAAAACTAACTTTTGTTAAAACCATAGGTTTTGCTCTAACCCCTTGATTTTACCTAAATTCTAGTGTTTAATCTACCTAAGACACAAGTATTAGACTAAGAATAGGTGGGATGAACTTACCTCAAGATGCTAGGTGGAAGTCTTCTCTCAAAAGCTCCCAAAATCGCCAATGGAGGAGTGAAAAGTGGCAAAAATGACTTAGAACCCGTATTAAATGAAGCTCACTGCTTCAGCGATTTCCGCATCTGCGGTCAGGGGACCGCATCTGCGGTCCCGCTTTTGCGAGAAATCGGACGCACCTACGGAACCGGCTAAGCGGGCTGCGACCGCTTCTGCGGTTTTGGCCTGGCCTACCCTGGACCGCATCTGCGATAGGTGGACCGCTTCTGCAGTCTCGCACCTACGGTCAACCAACCGCAGGTGTGATTATGACAGAAGCAGATGCTTCAGCACTTCCCAAAAATTCCAACTTCACTCGAGCCTCGTCCGATTGATGCTCGAGGCTCCCGGGCCCTGCCCGAACATACCGACAAGTCTGAAATCCTGAAACGGACCTACTCGAACCCTCGGAACGCCCGAAACAACGCTAAATCTAAGAATCACCCCCTAAAACCAATTGAATCAAACTTATGAACTTCAAGTTCTTAATTTTCCTCTTACGAGCCGAAACGCCCTTAAACTACTCGGACTGACACCAAATTTTGCGGGAAAGTCTCAAATGTTTATTGGACCTGTACTGGGCTTCGGAACCAACATGCGAGCCCAATAGCAACGTGATCAATCATTAATTAGTTTCTTTAGATCTTTAGAATTTCAGTTTAACAATTTGTAATAAAAATTTATTACTCGGCCTAGGGACCTCGGAATTCGATTCCGAGCACACGCCTAGGTCCCATATTTTCCTACAGACCCTTCGGGACCGTCAAAACACGAATCCGGGCCCGTTTGCTAAAAATATTGATCAAAGTCAAACTTAGCCTTTTTATGAAATCTTAAGGAATCAAATGAGCATATATCAACCCAAATTCTTCCAAATCCCGAATCAACCATCCCCGCAGGTCGTAAATTAGTTACAGCAAGCATGGAAAGTTTTATTTGGGGGAACGGGGTTCTAAAAAGTAAAACGTCCGATCGGGTAGTTACAGGCACATATTGAAATCATATAGGAAAAGGAAAAAAGTAATATTAATGACAAAAGTTTTATTTTTATATTCTTCACAAGTATGTATAAAATATTAATATCTAAATAGCATAAAAGCCAATAAAATAATATAATTGATGATCCCTTTGAATAAATTAGAAGCCATCTCCCATTATGTTTCCATGATAGTTGGGTTTGTCAATTTCGATGCCTAGTCCTTAGAATTAATTTTGGGCTATAAAATGTATATTGTAATTTGTGGCTACCGATTGTCATCATTTTTCCTGGATGGCTAGAAGTGATAATAGCTCTTTTAGTTAGGCCTTGTTGTTTCTGCCTCTAAATAATTTTGGGCTCGTGAGTTGTGTCTGATGGTAACAAGCCCAATAGCTGGGTCTACTACCGAATTTAGCTACCTTTCGAAGAAACAAGAAGAATTAACTTAAATAGCCGTTCATCGAACCACTTAAATTAAAAATAACCTGTGAAGATATAATATACGTATAATTTATGTACTATATGTATATAATTGATATATAAGCAATATATATGGCTAGGAAAAATAAATAATGAATATGGCTGGCTATTTGTGTAAAGATCTCTTCAAACAATAAACAAAAGATATCGCACCGACAGGACGAGCAAAGGGTGATTTGCACAAATAGGATCACGTTTTAAGTTTGATCACATTAAGAAAAAACTTAAGGAAATAGCATTCAGCTAGAATTTTGGACAGTGTTTCTGGTAATCGCTACATTTTTTCATATGGTGATCATCAACATTTGCACAAAACCTGACAATCATTAGAATTTTCATATGGTGATCATCAGGATTTGTAAAAAAAGCCCGACGAAACACCTGAATGTTGCAGCGTTGTGGCTGAAAATCTTGATGACCATCATAACTATCTATTAAAGAAAATTCCAGTGATTCCTAGGACAGATTACCAAAATTGTGGTCCCTTCCGGTTTAATAGGCTTTCAAGAATGGGCAGTTGCCTAAGTGCGGAACAAGACTTGAATTGGGATGATATTCATAGATCGCTTACTAATAGCAATCCCCGTCAAAGACTTAGGCCTTCGCTAGGGATGGCAAGCGGTGCGGTGCGATCGCGGGGCAAACTTGCATAAACCAGCGAAGATCTCAACCTGCCCCGCCCCATCGCGCATAGTATTTTCACCCGCGTCCACCCGCTCCCACACAGACCTGCGTCTACCCGCTCCTACACAATCTCGCGTCCACCCGCCCCTCACCGCATAAGTATTTTTTTTTCATTTTGTTTACTTATTTCCTTTTCATATTTTGGCTGGCATTTTCAATTTAATAACCAAAATATTGAAAGTTCTTTTGTTTCTTAAATGCTGAATCTCAATCAAAAAAGAAAAGAAAGTGTTTTGCTACTCGTTGTGAAAAACGATAATGACCCCTTAGGGGTCGTTTGGTTGGAATACAATTTATACCGCTATAAGTTATGCCGGTTTAAGTTATATTGGGATAAGTTATGCTGGAATTAGTTATGCTGGGATTGTTGTTTATTCATTGTTTGGTATGTTGTATTAAGAATGACAATGCATAATTTCTAAGAAGAAGGTATAAGTTATACTGGTGCTAATTACCCCATCCTCTATAAGGTATAAGTTATCCTAGTGTTAAAATTAACACCGGGATAACTTATACCTGGTTTGCTAACCAAACACAGTATTAAGGTGGTATTAAATTTTTTTACCACCCTTATACTTTCTTATACCTCATACCAAACGACCCCTAATATTATTTTTAATACCCCTTAATGAACGTCTTTACATCACAATTCAGTTTTACAAAACAAATTGCTATATGTCTTAGTTTTTATGAAAATATTCTTTTCATTTATGAAAATATCTCTAAGTAGTATTAACGTATTATCTTTTACGAACTATATCATAAAATTATTGTTAAAATAATAAGCAAATTGTTTATGTTTTTTTCCAAAGTGGATTAGCAATTTGTAGAGAAGCAAGTTTTATGGGTCATATGGTAATCACAGGGAACTCAGAATAAGAAGAAAAATTCTTACACCCCATAAAATCGCATAGACCCGCAACCCGCCCTGCATGAATTTTTATGAAAAATATTTCAACCCGCCCGCATAGCTTTAAACCCGCACCGATACCCGCCCCACCCCGTTTGCCCTCTCTAGCCTTGGCAAAACTTAATTAAGAGTAGGTCGCCTAGAGAACTGCGACTTGCTTTAAAATATTTACTGATTTAAAAATTAAAACCCACGAGTAGTTTTTTTTAAGGAAAGTCAATAATTTAATTTAAAGGGCCAAATTAATTGATTATAAGACCAGAAATCCGTATTCCTCATTTATTCGGCATGATAGAGTCGGTTGTCTTTGGCAGAAGCTTCAAGTGGTTCCACAAGTTTCTTCAAGATCATGCTTCCTTTATTGAACACATATGCATATTCAAGATTTAAATTTTATACGTTCATGTCATCTTTATGAATTCAGGCGACGAATTTCGAATCACTTAAAATTTTGTGGGGGCCAGCAGAAACGATCTAATATACAATAGTCATAGCTTGGTCATGACCGCTTCTTATTATTTTATCTTTTTGAAATTTTAGGGCCAACAAATAAGAATTCAGGACGCTTTTTAATTTTTCGTGTGCTAATGTCCGCGCCATCTTCATGAATTCGAGCGACAGGATCCGCATTACCTAAAATTTGTTGGGCCCAACAAAAACGACCTAATCAACAATAGTCAATGACTATTCTTCATTTTTTGGCGTTTTAGGCCCATAAAACAGGAATTCGTGACGAGTTCACGCCATCTTTATGAATAATGGTGACAGGCTCCGTATTGCCTAAAATTTTGTGTGCCCATCCGAGACGACCTAATAAACAATATTCAATGCTTCTTTATGACGTTGCTCGTTTTTTGCGGTTTAGGACTATAAAACAGGAATTCGGGACGATTTTTTATTAATCATGTGCTTTTTGTCCACGCCATTTTCATGTATTCAGGCGACGGGCTCCGAATCGCCTAAACTTTTTTGGGCCCATGTTGATACCCAATTTTTTCCTATATATATTTTAATATGCAAAGTACCTTCAAAATGGCATATGTATGCATTTATAAGTATATCCAAGTGTTCCATTATTTTTTCTTAATCTTAAAGATTTTTTAAATCAATTTATTCCCCTATTTTATCCATAAAAATCCAATAATAATGTCTAAAATTATCACTTGGGCGATTCACTTGTTGAAATTTTATATTTATGCTAAAATATAGCCAAGATGATTTTTGCATATTTTTTACAAATTTTACTTAGTATTTTTAAAAGCTAAATTGCATAGTTGTAATATTAGCCTCTTTTAGGATTTAATTACGTGTACATTTACAAAATTAACTCCAGTATTTTTAAATAGTTAATTAGATGTTATAAATCATTTTAGCACTTTCAATTTATTCCCAAAAATTAATTTATTATTTTTATAAATTAAATAGGGAAAATTGGCTATTTAAATAATGGCCCAATTTCATTTCAATTATAACCCAATTCTGACCCCAATTGAACCCCGACCCAATTACAAATTAAATCGGCCAAAACCCAATTTCATAAACCGACCCACCTACCCTTTCTAATCTAGGCCGTTGATCATTCAGATCAACGGTCACTACTACAGCTTGCCTTAATTAATCCCGAACTACCCCCAAACCCTTTCATTTGTTACCACCCGCCGCCTCTGAATCCCTCCTCTCCCCAAATTCTCTCTACAACACCACCCAAACCCTAGCCGCCGCCACCCTAATCCACCCTAATCCATGGCCTTCCAGGGTCATCTGAGACCTGTACCGGCCTTCCATGGTTTCTATGTGTTTGGTTCTGTGGTCTCATGACCAGACTTTGAAGGGATTTGGTCCAGGGCTTTTGCTCAGCATTTACCTATGTTTCTTCGGTCATCCCTGACCTTTTCCGGCCAGCCATGGCCATTCGAGTCAGACCTTTGACTCTCCTGTTTAGATCGGTAACTTTCAAGGCCTTTTCTCATTGCTCTTGTGTTTTTCTGAAACCTAATCTCTAAGACTTTCTCGATTTCATTCAGATCTACCTTAGATCTATGCTTGGAATTTTTAAGTGCTTCTCGAAGTTCTTGACTTTTCTTTCAAAGTGACATTTCATCCTTTCCGATTTAGGGTTTTTCTATTAGATTATTTCGAAAACCTCTTCTCTGATTTTAACGTGTTTCTGATTTTGTTATGCTTTGCTCATGTTGTTCTTCTATATGAGTTGGTATGTTGGAAACCCTAATTTCTTTGGTCTCATTCGATGTCTGAAGCTGTTTGATAGATAAGTGCTTGTTTGGTTAAGTCTTTTTCGATTATTTGCTTATTCATCTTTAAGCTCGATTATTGTTGAAAAGAACCTATGTCTTTGGTTTGAAACTGTTTTCGTTTGAATGCCTGGCTCGATTTGAAGTTCCTTGTTTCGAAATCTCTTTTCTTTATGCGATATCCTCTGATTCTCGGTTTTTACTATCTTTAAACTCGACTATGCTTGAAACCTAACTTTTCAAAAGGTTTTCTCATCTGCTACTGTGAGACCTTTGCAATGCTTTCTGATACTCTATTTTTCTTCACTATTGATTCAATGTGACTTGACCTACTTGATTATTATGCTTTGAATGTTTTCTATCTACTGAACCTAGTGCTACTATTGTTATGCTATTTCTTATGCAATAGGTTTGGCTCGCGATGTTAGTGTTTGTTCACTCTATTTATATGCTGAAGTTCCTTCTTTGATTGATCTTCAATCTTGGGACGGATTTCAAAACTTTTCTTTTATGAACCATGATTTTACTCGCCTGTTTAGAATTGATTGACTCCGTTCCCTTTATTGTAATATTTACCTTGCTGAATCTATTTCCAAAATAAGTATATTCCCGCACTTAGAGTCGATTGCTTACGTAATGTTCTTACTAATTCTTTTATGGCAATAATTAGGCTGTCTCTAAATTGATTTCCTTCCTTATTTTGAATCCGTTAAATAGTGATTCCTTAATTAAAGGGAATCGCTTGTATAATTGATTCTGACTGATTGTTTCCATATTTGCACTAAGATTTTACTTGTTACCTCTCCTTCACTCGTTTTCAAAAGGCTATAGATACCCTGCACCCCTCCTCTTTCAAAGACACGAACACAAGGAATAAAACACTTGAGTTCAAAACACACACTCCACTAAAACTCTCTCTCTTTTCTCTGTTGCTACATGTGTTGCTGCCTTACCTAGCCGGCTGAAAGCCAAGGCTAGGCTGTGGGAAGCTTGCTTACTTTTCTTTCTGCATTTGCATCTTCACTGGTATGTTCTAACTAATTTTTCAGCATCAACAACAACATGTTTCTTTACTATTTCCTTCACCCTTGCTTGTTTCCCGCTTGTGTTTAATCAAGTCCCATTACTAAGCATGCTGTATTTTGCCCTTTCCTCTTCTGAATTAATGCTTTCTTATGTATGAACTCTGTCAGTCACTTATTATGACTTTTATTATGACTTATGGATGACTTATGGATCCTAAACCCCATATCCCCTATGTGTTTGATATTCCTTGGTTGGTTTGGGGCATGTCAGCACTAGACATTGCTGTGCATGACCCAAACCCGACCTCCTTGGGGTCATAACCTCCATATCTTCTCTATGTGTTGTGTTCTCTGACTGGTTTATGGGCATGCCAGCACCATCTATTGCTGTGCATGCCCAAACTTGATCCCTGCCTAAGGACATATGCTCCTTGCAATGTATTCCCAAACCCCTGACCCCCCTTTGTATGAAAATGCTGATTCTATGCTTTACTACTACTTTTCCATCACCCTACCCCTCTCTGTTCTCCACTCAGTTTTAAATCTCTATTCCTGCACTTCTACAATATTCTTAGACTTAGGTTCTGCCCCTCTTGTGTGAGCCTTGCCTTGGGACCCATGAGTTCCCTCTGAACTTGGACACATAAGGGCT
>NW_017679809.1:14861-15572 GCF_001879085.1 Nicotiana attenuata | reverse complement strand
TTAGAAAAGTCATTAAGTTATGCTGGCATCAACTAGGGAGTGGGAACCTATGTTGGAAAAGTCATCAAGTTATGCTAGCATCAACTAGGGAGTGGTACCCTATGTTGGAATAGTCATCAGGTTATGCTGGCATCAACTAGGGAGTGAAACCCTATGTTGGAATGTTATCTGGTCTCTCTGGCATCAACTAGGGAGTGAGACCATATGTATGAAAAGTCATCAAGTTATGCTGGGATCAACTAGGGAGTGGGACCCTATGTTGGAAAAGTCATCAGGTTATGCTAGCTTCAACTAGGGACCGGGACCCTATGTTGGTAAAATAATCAGGTTATGCTGTCATCAACTAGGGAGTGGGACACTATGTTGGAAAGTAATCAGGTTATGCTGGCATAAACTAGGAAGTAGGATGCTATGTTGAAGAGTCATCAAGTTATGCTGGCATCAACTAGGGAGTGGGACCCTATGTTTGAAAGTCATCAAGTTATGGTGGCATCAACTAGGGAGTTGGATCCTATGTTGGAAAGCCATCAGGTTATGCTGGCATCAAATAGGGAGTGGGATCCAATGTTGGAAAAGTCATTAGGTTATGCTGGCATCAACTAGGGAGTGGGACCCTAAGTTTGAAAAGTCATCAGGTTATGCTGGCATCAACTAGGGAGTGGGACACTATGTTGGAATGTTTTCTGGTCACTCTGGCATCAATTAGGGAGT
>NW_017679809.1:0-11916 GCF_001879085.1 Nicotiana attenuata | reverse complement strand
GCTGGCATCAACTAGGGAGTGGGACCCTATGTTGGAAAGTCATCAGGTTATGCTGGCATCAACTAGGGAGTGGGACACTATGTTAGAATAGTCATCAGGTTATGCTGGCATCAACTAGGGAATGGGACCCTATGTTGGAATGTTATCTGGTCACTCTGGCATCAACTAGGGAGTGGGACCCTATGTTGGAAAAGTTATCAGGTTATGCTGGCTTCAACTAGGGAGGGGGACCCTATGTTTGTAAGTTAATTAGGTTATGCTGGCATGAAGTAGGAAGTGGGACCCTATGTTGGAAAAGTCATCAGGTTATGCTAACATCAACTAGGAAGTGAGAACCTATGTTGGAAAAGTCATCAAGTTATGCTAGCATCAACTGGTGAGTGGGACCCTATTTTAGAAAAGTCATTAGGTTATGCTGGCATCAACTAGGGAGTGCGACCCAATGTTGGAATGTTATCTGGTCACTCAGGCATCAACTAGGGAGTGGGACACTATGTTGGAAGTCATCAGGTTATGCTGGCATAAACTAGGAAATAGGCTGCTATGTTGGAGAGTCATCAAGTTATGCTGGCATCAACTAGGGAGTGGGACCCTATGTTGGAAAGTCATCAAGTTATGGTGGCATCAACTAGGGAGTGGGACCCTATGTTGGAAAGTTATCATGTTACGGTGGCATCAACTGGGAGTGGGACCCTATGTTGGAAAGCCATCAGGTTATGCTGGCATCAACTAGGGAGTGGGACCCTAAGTTAGAAAAGTCATCAGGTTATGCTGGCATAACCTAGGGAGTGGGACCCTATGTTGAAATGTTATCTGGTCACTCTGGCATCAATTAGGGATGGGACCCTATGTTGAAAAAGTAATCAGGTTATGCTGGCATCAACTAGGGAGTGGGACCCTTTGTTGGAAAAGTCATCAGGCTATGCTGGCATCAACTAGGGAGTGGGACCCTATGTTGGAAAGTCATCAGGTTCTGCTGGCATTAACTAGGGAGTGGGACACTAAGTTAGAAAAGTCATCAGGTTGGAAAAGTCATCAGGTTATGCTGGCGTTAACTAGAGAGTGGAACCTATGTTAGAAAAGTCATCAGGTTATACTGGCATCAAATAGGGAGTGAGACCCTATGTTTGAAAAGTCACAGGTTATATTGGCATTAACTAGGGAGTGAGACCCTATGATGGAAAAGTCATTAGGTTGTGCGGGCATCAACAAGGGAGTAGGACACTATGTAAGAAAAGTCATCAGGTTGGAAAAAGTTATCAGGTTATGCTGGCATCAACTAGGGGGTGGGAAGCTATCATTTGGTTATTCTGGCAACAAATAGGGAGTGGCACCCTATGTTGGAAAAGTCATCAGGTTATGTTAGCATCAACTAGGAAGTGGGAACCTATGTTGGAAAAGTCATCAAGTTATCTTGGCATCAACTAGCGAGTGAGACCTTATGTTGGAAAAGTCATCAGGTTATGCTGGCATCAACTAGGGAGTGGGGCCCTATGTTGGAGAACACATCAGGTTTTGCTGGCATCAACTAGAGAGTGGGACCCTATGTTGGAAAGTTATTAGGTCACGCCGGCATCAACTAGGGAGTGTGACCCTATGTTGGAGAATATATCAGGTTTTGCTGGTATCAACTAGGGAGTGGGACCCTATGTTGGAAAAGTCATCATGTTAGAAAATTAATCAGGTTAAGGTGGCATCAACTGGGGAATGGGAACCTATGTTAGAAAAGTCATCAGGTTATGCTGGCATCAACTAGGGAGTGGGACCCTATGTTAGAAAAGTTATTAGGTTTTGTTGGCATCAATTTAGGAGTGGGACCCTATGTTGGAAATTCATCAGATCACGCTGCCATCAACTAGGGAGTAGGACCCTATGTTAGAAAAGTCATTAAGTTATGCTGGCATCAACTAGGGAGTGGGAACCTATGTTGGAAAAGTCATCAAGTTATGCTAGCATCAACTACGGAGTGGTACCCGATGTTGGATAGTCCATCAGTTATGCGCTGGCATCAACTATGGGAGTGATAACCCTATGTTGGAATGTTATCTGGTCTCTCTGGCATCAACTAGGGAGTGAGACCATATGTATGAAAAGTCATCAAGTTATGCTGGGATCAACTAGGGAGTGGGACCCTATGTTGGAAAAGTCATCAGGTTATGCTAGCTCAACTAGGGACAAGGACCCTAGTTTGGTAAATAATCAGGTTATGCTGTCATCAACTAGGGAGTGGGACACTATAGTTGAAAGTCATCAGGTTTATGCTGGCGTGAACTAGGAAGTAGGATGCTATGTTGAAGTGTCATCATGTTATGCTGGCATCAACTAGGGAGTGGACCCTATGTTTGAAAGTCATCAAGTTATGGTGGCATCAACTAGGGAGTTGGATCCTATGTTGGAAAGTCATCAGGTTATGCTGGCATCAAATAGGGAGTGGGATCCAATGTTGGAAAAGTCATTAGGTTATGCTGGCATCAACTAGGGAGTGGGACCCTAAGTTTGAAAAGTCATCAGGTTATGCTGGCATCAACTAGGGAGTGGGACACTATGTTGGAATGTTTTCTGGTCACTCTGGCATCAATTAGGGAGTTGGACCCTATGTTGGAAAAGTCATGAAGCTATGCTGGCATCAACTAGGGAGTGGGACCCTATGTTGGATAAGTTCATCAGGCTATGCTGGCATTAACTAGGGAGTGGGACCCTATGTTGGAAAAGTCATCAGGTTATTCTGGCGTTAACTAGAGAGTGGAACCTATGTTAGAAAAGTCACCAGGTTATGGTGGCATCAAATAGGGAGTGAGACCCTATGTTGGAAAATTTATTAGGTTGTGCTGGCATCAACTAGGGAGTGGGCACTACTGTAAGAAAAGTCGTCAATCAGGTTGGAAAAAGTTATCAGGTTATGCTGGCATCAACTAGGGGGTGGGAAGCTATCATCAGGTTATTCTGGCAACAAATAGTGAGTGGGACCCTATGTTGGAAAGTCATCAGTTATGTTGGCACAACTAGGAAGTGGGAACCTATGTTGGAAAAGTCATCAGGTTATCTTGGCATCAACTAGGGAGTTAGACCCTATGTTGGAAAAGTCATCAGGTTATTGATGGCATCAAACTAGGGAAGTGGGACCTTATGTTGGAGAAACACATCAGGTTTTGCTGCATCAACTAGGGAGTGGGACCCTAATGTTGGAGTTATCAGGTCACGCCGGTATCGACTAGGGAGTGGGACCCTATGTTGGAGAAACTATCAGGTTTTGCTGGCATCAACTAGGGAGTGGGACCCTATGTTGGAAAAGTCATCAAGTTGGAAAAGTCATCATGTTATGGTGACATCAACTAAAGGAATGGGAACCTATATTAGAAAAGTCATCAGGTTATGCTGGCATCAACTAGGGAGTGGGACCCTATGTTGGAAAGGTGATCATTTTATGCTGGCATTAACTTAGGAGTGAGACCCTATGTTGGAAAGTCATTAGGTTATGTTGGCATCAACTAGGGAGTGGGACCCTATGTTGGAAAAGTCATCAGGTTATGCTAGCATCAACTAGGGAGTGGGACACTGTGTTAGAAAAGTCATCAGGTTATGCTGGCATCAACTAGGGAGTGGGACCCTATGTTGGAATGTTATCTGGTCACTCTGGCAACAAATAGGGAGTGGGACCCTATGTTGGAAAGTCATCAGGCTATGCTGGCATCAACTAGGGAGTGGGACACTATGTTAGAAAAGTCATCAGGTTGGAAAAATCATCAGGTTATGCTGGCATTAACTATAGAGTGGAACCTTTGTTATAAAAGTCATCAGGTTATGCTGGCATCAAATAGGGACTGGGACCTATGTTGGTAAAGTCATCAAGTTATGTTGGCATTAACTAGGGAGTGATACTCTATGTTGGAAAAGTCATTAAGGTATGCTGGCATCAACTAGGGAGTGAGACATTATGTTGGAAAATTCATTAAGTTATGCTGGCATCAACTAGGGAGTGGGACACTATGTTGGAAAAGTCTTTAGTTTGGAAAAGTCACCAAGTTATGGTGGCATCAACTTGGGAGTGGGAACCTATGTTAGAAAAGTCATCAAGTTATGCTGGCATCAACAGGGGAGTGGGACCCTATGTTGGAAAAGTTAACAGGTTTTGCTGGCATCAACTAGGGACTGAGACCCTATGTTGGAAAAGTTAACAGGTTTTGCTGGCATCAACTAGGGAGTGGGACCCTATGTTGGAAAAGTTGTCAGTTTATGCTGGCATCAACTAGGGTGGGCCCTATGTTGGAAAAGTCATCAGGTTATGCTGGCATCAACTAGGGAGTGGGACCCTATGTTGGAAAGTCATCAGGTTATGTTGGCATCTACTAGGGACTGGGACAATATGTTAGAAAAGTCATTAGGTTATGCTAACATCAACTAGGGAGTGGGACCCTATGTTGGAATGTTATCTGGTCACTCTTGCATCAACTAGGGAGTGGGACCCTATGTTGGAAATGTTATCAGGTTATGCTGGCATCAACTAGGGAGAGGGATCGTATGTTGGATAAGTCATCAAGTTATGCTGGCTTCAACTAGGGAGGGGTGCCTTATGTTTGTAAAATAATTAGGTTATGCTGGCATCAACTAGGGAGTGGGACCCTATGTTGGAAAGTCATCAGGTTATGTTGGCATCTACTAGGGACTGGGACAATATGTTAGAAAAGTCATTAGGTTATGCTAACATCAACTAGGGAGTGGGACCCTATGTTGGAATGTTATCTGGTCACTCTTGCATCAACTAGGGAGTGGGACCCTATGTTGGAAAAGTTATCAGGTTATGCTGGCATCAACTAGGGAGAGGGATCGTATGATGGATAAGTCATCAAGTTATGCTGGCTTCAACTAGGGAGGGGTGCCTTATGTTTGTAAAATAATTAGGTTATGCTTGCATCAAACTAGGAAGTGGGAACCTATGTTGGAAAGTCATCAGTTATTGCTGGCGTCAACTAGGGAGTGGGACCTATGTTGGAAAGTTATCAGTTATGCTGGAATCAACTAAGGAGTAAGACACTATGTTAGAAAGTCATCAGGTTATGCTGGCATCAACTAGGAAGTAGGATATTATGATGGAGAGTCATCAAGTTATCTGGCATCAACTAGGGAGTGGGCCCTATGTTGAAAAGTCATCAGGTTATGCTGGCATCAACTAGGGAGTGGAGACCCTATTTGGAAAACTCATCAGGTTATGCGTGGCATAAACTAGAAGTGGGACCCTATGTTGGAAAAGTCATTAGGTTATGCTGGCATTAAATAGGGAGGGGACCCTATGTTGGAAAGTAATCAGGTTATGCTTGCATCAACATGGAGTAGGATACTATGTTAGAAAAGTCATCAGGTTGGAAAAGTCATCAGGTTTTCCTGGCATCAACTAGAGAGTGGGAACCTATGTTTGAAAAGTCATGAGGTTATGCTGACTTCAAATAGGGAGTGGGACCCTATGTTGGAAAATTCATTAGGTTATGATGGCATCAACTAGGAAGTGGGACACTATGTTAGAAAAGTCATCAGGGTGGAAAAAGTTATCAGGTTATGCTGGCATCAATTAGGGGGTGAGAAGCTATCAACATTTTATTCTGGCAACAAATAGCGAGTGGGACCCTATGTTGAAAAGTCATCAGGTTATGTTGGCATTAACTAGGAAGTGAGACCCTAAGTTGGAAAAGTCATGAGGTTATGCTGGCATCAACTAGGGAGTGAGACCAATGTTGGAAAAGTCTTCAGGTTATGCTGGCATCAACTAGGGAGTGGGACCTTATGTTGGAGAATAAATCAGGTTTTGCTGGAATCAACTAGGGAGTGGGACCTTATGTTGGAAAGTTATCAGGTCACGCCGGCATCGTCTAGGGAGTGGGACCCTATGTTGGAAAAGTCATCAGGCTATGGTGGCATCAACTAGGGAGTGGGACCCTATGTTGGAAAGTCATCAGGCTATGCTGGCATCAACTAGGGAGTGGGACACTATATTAGAAAAGTTATCAGGTTGGAAAAGTCATCAGGTTATGCTGGCGTTAACTAGCGAGTGGAACCTATGTTAGAAAAGTCATCAAGTTATGCTGGCATCAAATAGAGAGTGGGACCCTATGTTGGAAAAGTCATCAGGTTGTATTGGCATTAACTAGGGAGTGAGAACCTACGTTGGAAAAGTCATTAGGTTATGCTGGCATCAACTAGGGAGTGAGACCCTATGTTGGAAAATTCATTAAGTTATGCTGGCATCAACTAGGGAGTGGGACACTATGTTGGAAAAGTCATCAGATTGGAAAAGTCATCAAGTTATGGTGGCATCAACTAGGGAGTGGGAACCTATGTTAGAAAAGTCATCAGGTTATGCTGGCATCAACTAGGGAGTGGGACCCAATGTTGGAAAAATTATCAGGTTTTGCTGGCATCAACTAGGCTTGGGACCCTATGTTGGAAAAGTTATCATTTTATGCTGGCATTTACCAGGTAGTGGGACCCTATGTTGGAAAAGTCATTAGGTTATGCTGGTATCAACTAGGGAGTGGGACCCAATGTTGGAAAAGTCATCAGGTTATGCTAGCATCAACTAGGGAGTAGGACCCTATGTTGGAAAGTCATCAGGTTATGAAGGCATCAACTAGAGAGTGTGACACTATGTTAGAAAAGTCATCAGGTTATGCTGGCATCAACTAGGGAATGGGACCCTATGTTGGAATGTTATCTGGTCACTCTAGCAACAAATAAGGTGTGGGACCCTATGTTGGAAAAGTCATCAGGATATGTTGGCATCAACTAGGAAGTGGTAACCTATGTTGGAAAAGTTATCAGGTTATGCTAACATCAACTAGGGAGTGAGACCTTATGTTGGAAAAGTATCAGGTTATGCTGGCATCAACTGGGGAATTGGACCCTTTGTTGGAATGTTATCAGGTTATGTTGGCATCAACTAGGGAATGGGACACTATGTTAGAATAGTCATCAGGTTATGCTTGGCATCAACTAGGGATGGGACCTATGTTGGAATGTTATCTGTTCACTCTTGGCATCAACTAGGAGTGGGACCCTAATGTTGGAAAGTTAGCAGGTTATGCTGGCATCAACTAGGGAGTGAGACCGTATGTTGGAGAAGTCATCAGGTTATGCTGGCTTCAACTAGGAAGGGGGACTGTATGTTTGTAAATTAATTAGGTTATGTTGGCATGAAGTAGGGAGTGGGACCCTATGTTGGAAAAGTCATCAGGTTATGCTAACATTAACTAGAAGTGGGAAACCTATGTTGGAAGTCATATCAAGTTTATGCTAGCATCAACTGGTGAGTGGGACCCTGATTTAGAAAAGTCATTAGGTTATGCTGGCATCAACTAACTAGCGGGAGTGCGACTCAATGTTGGAATGTTATCTGGTCACTCTGGCATCAACTAGGGAGTGGGACCCTATGTTGGAAAGTCATCAGGTTATGCTGGCATAAACTAGGATAGGATGCTATGTTGGAGAGTCATCAAGTTATGCTGGCATCAACTAGGGAGTGGTACCCTATGTTGGAAAGTCATCAAGTTATGGTGGCATCAACTTTGGAGTGGGACCCTATGTTGGAAAGTTATCATGTTACGCTGGCATCAACTAGGGAGTGGGACCTATGTTGGAAGTCATCAAGGTTATGCCTAGCAACAACTAGGGAGTGGACCCTAGTTAGAAAGTCATCAGGTATGCTGGCATCAACTTAGGGAAGTGGGGACCCTATGTTGGAATGTTATCTGGTCACTCTGGCATCAATTAGGGAGTGGGACCCTATGTTGGAAAAGTAATTAGGTTATGCTAGCATCAACTAGGGAGTGGGACCCCTTTGTTGGAAAAGTCATCAGGCTATGCTGGCGTTAACTAGAGAGTGGAACCTATGTTAGAAAAGTCATCAGTTATACTGGCATCAAATAGGGAGTGGGACCCTATGTTGGAGAAAAAATTAGGTTTTGCTGGAATCAACTAGGGAGTGGGACCTTATGTTGGAAAGTTATCAGGTCACGCCGGCATCGTCTAGGGAGTGGGACCCTATGTCGGAAAAGTCATCAGGCTCTGGTGGCATCAACTAGGGAGTGGGACCCTATGTTGGAAAGTCATCAGGCTATGTGGCATCAACTAGGGAGTGGGACACTATATTAGAAAAGTTATCAGGTTGGAAAAGTCATCAGGTTATGCTGGCGTTAACTAGAGAGTGGAACCTATGTTAGAAAAGTCATCAGGTTATACTGGCATCAAATAGGGAGTGGGACCCTATGTTGGAAAAGTCATCAGGTTATATTGGCATTAACTGGTAGGCGAGAACCTATGTTGGAAAAGTCATTAGGTTATGCTGGCATCAACTAGGGAGTGAGACCCTATGTTGGAAAGTTCATTAAGTTATGCTGGCATCAACTAGGGAGTGGGACACTATGTTGGAAAAGTCATCAGATTGGAAAAGTCATCAAGTTATGGTGGCATTAACTAGGTAGTGGGAACCTATGTTAGAAAAGTCATCAGGTTATGCTGGCATCAACTAGGGAGTGGAACCCAATGTTGGAAAAGTTATCAGGTTTTGCTGGCATCAACTAGGGCGTGGGACCCTATGTGTGGAAAAGTTATCATTTTATGCTGGCATTAACTAGGTAGTGGGACCCTATATTGGAAAAGTCATTAGGTTATGCTGGTATCAACTAGGGAGTGGGACCCTATGTTGGAAAAGTCATCAGGTTATGCTAGCATCAACTAGGGAGTAGGACCCTATGTTGGAAAGTCATCAGGTTATGCTGGCATCAACTAGAGAGTGTGACACTATGTTAGAAAACTCATCAGGTTATGCTGGCATCAACTAGGGAGTGGGACCCTATGTTGGAATGTTATCTGGTCACTCTGGCAACAAATAAGGTATGGGACCCTATGTTGGAAAAGTCATCAGGTTATGTTGGCAATCAACTAGGAAGTAGGTAACCTATGTTGGAAATTTATTCAGTGTATGCTAGCATCAACTAGGGAGTGAGACCTTATGTTGGAAAAGTATCAGGTTATGCTGGCATCAACTGGGGAGTGGGACCCTATGTTGGAATGTCATCAGGTTATGTTGGCATTAACTAGGGAGTGGGACACTATGTTAGAATAGTCATCAGGTTATGCTGGCATCAACTAGGGAATGGGACCCTATGTTGGAATGTTATCTGGTCACTTTGCATCGACTAGGAGTGGGACCCTATGTTGGAAAAAGTTATCAGGTTATGCTGGCATCAACTAGATGAGACCGTATGTGAAAGTCATTAGGTTATGCTGGCTCAACTGGGAGGGGACTATATGTTTGTAAATTAATTAGGTTATGCTGGCATGAAGTAGAGAGTGGGACCCTATGTTGGAAAACATCTCAAGGTTATGCTAACATCAACTAGGAAGTGGGAACTATGTTGGAAAAGTCATCAAGTTATGTAGCATCAAACTGGTGAGTGGGACCTATTTAGAAGAATTCATTAGTTATGCTGGCATCAACTAGGAGTGGCGACCCAATGTTGAATGTTATCTGGTCACTCTGGCATCAACTAGGGAGTGGGAACCTATGTTGGAAAGTCATCAGGTTATGCTGGCATAAACTAGGAAGTAGGATGCTATGTTGGAGAGTCATCAAGTTATGCTGGCATCAACTAGGGAGTGGGACCCTTTGTTGGAAAAGTCATCAGGCTATTGCTGGCATATCACACTAGGGAGTGCTATGTTGGAAAGTCATCAGGCTATGCTGGCATTAACTAGGGAGTGGGACACTAAGTTAGAAAAGTCATCAGGTTAGAAAAGTCATCAAGGTTATGCTGGCGTTAACTAGAGAGTGGAACCTATGTTAGAAAAGTCATCAGGTTATACTGGCATCAAATAGGGAGTGAGACCCTATGTTTGAAAGTCAATAGGTTATATTGGATATAACTAGGAGTGAGACCCTATGATGGAAATGTCATTAGGTTGTGCGGGCATCAACAAGGGAGTAGGACACTATGTAAGAAAAGTCATCAGGTTGGAAAAAGTTATCAGGTTATGCTCGCATCAACTAGGGGGTGGGAAGCTATCATCTGGTTATTCTGGCAACAAATAGGGAGTGGGACCCTATGTTGGAAAAGTCATCAGGTTATGTTGGCATCAACTAGGAAGTGGGAACCTATGTTGGAAAAGTCATCAGGTTATCTTGGCATCAACTAGGGAGTGAGACCCTATGTTGGAAAAGTCATTCAGGTTATGCTGGCATCAAACTGGAGTGAGACCCTATGTTGGAGAACACATCAGGTTTTGCTGGCATCAACTAGGGAGTGGGACCCTATGTTGGAAAGTTATCAGGTCACGCTGCAGTCAACTAGGGGTGGGACCCTATGTTTGAGAATATATCAGGTTTTGCTGGTATCAACTAGGAGTGGGACCCTATGTTGGTAAAACACATCAGTTTTGCTGGCATCAAACTGGGAGAGGGATCCTATGTTGGAAAAGTCATCAGGTTATGCTGGCATCAACTAGGGAGTAAGACCCTATGTTTGAGAACACATCAGGTTTTGTTGGCATCAACTAGGGAGAGGGATCGTATGTAGGATAAGTCGTCAGGTTATGCTTGCTTCAACTAGGGAGGGGGGCCTTATGTTTGTAAAATAATTAGGTTATGCTTGCATCAACTAGGGAGTGGGACCTTATGTTTAAAAGGTCATCAGGTTATGCTAGCATCAACTAGGAAGTGGGAACCTATGTTGGAAAAGTCATCAGGTTATGCTAGCAGCAACTGGTGAGTGGGACCCAGTGTTAGAAAAGTCATCAGTTTATACTGGCATCAACTAGGGAGTGCGACCCAATGTTGGAATGTTATCTGGTCACTCTGGCATCAACCAGGGAGTACGACTCTATGTTGGAAAGTCATTAGGTTATGCTGGCATAAACTAGGAAGTAGGATGCTATGTTGAAGAGTCATCAAGTTATGCTGGCATCAACTAGGGAGTGGGACCCTATGTTTGAAAGTCATCAAGTTATGGTGGCATCAACTAGGGAGTTGGATCCTATGTTGGAAAGCCACTCAGGTATGCTGGCATCAAATAGGAGTGGACCCAATGTTTGGAAAGTCATAGTGTTATGCTGGCATCAACTAGGGAGTGGGACCCTAAGTTTGAAAAGTCATCAGGTTATGCTGGCATCAACTAGGGAGTGGGACACTATGTTGGAATGTTTTCTGGTCACTCTGGCATCAATTAGGGAGTGGGACCCTATGTTGGAAAAGTAATTAGGTTATGCTGGCATCAACTAGGGAGTGGGACCCTATGTTGGAAAAGTCATCAAGCTATGCTGGCATCAACTAGGGAGTGGGACCCTATGTTAGAAAGTCATCAGGCTATGCTGACATTAACTAGGGAGTGGGACACTAAGTTAGAAAAGTCAGCAGGTTGGAAAAGTCATCAGGTTATGCTGGCGTTAACTAGAGAGTGGAACCTATGTTAGAAAAGTCACCAGGTTATGGTGGCATCAAATAGGGAGTGAGACCCTATGTTAGAAAAGTCACAGGTTATATTTGCATTAACTAGGGAGTGAGACCCTATGTTGGAAAATTCATTAGGTTGTGCTGGCATCTACTAGGGAGTGGGACACTATGTAAGAAAAGTCATCAGGTTGGAAAAAGTTATCAGGTTATGCTGGCATCAAGTAGGTGGTGGGAAGCTATCATCAGGTTATTCTGGCAACAAATAGGGAGTGGGACCCTATGTTGGAAAAGTCATCAGGTTATGTTGGCATCACTAGGAAGTGGGAACTATGTTGGAAAAGTCATCAGGTTATCTTGGCATCAACTAGGGAGTGAGACCCTATGTTGGAAAAGTCATCAGGTTATGCTGGCATCAACTAGGGAGTGGGACCTTATGTTGGAGAAGACATCAGGTTTTAGCTGGCATCAACTAGGGAGTGGGA
>NW_017679808.1:11915-15574 GCF_001879085.1 Nicotiana attenuata | reverse complement strand
CACTGAAAACTTAAGGAAATAAGGTCAAAAAATGGTGGTTTAGGGCTTGAAACCTAAGAGAACAAAAATGAGAATTTGAAGGGTCATTTGGACTCGGATTGTGGTAAATTTGATATGTATAGACTCGTGGCGAGATAAGGAATCCGGTGATGTAAAATTTATAATTTTTCGAGAAGTGGGCCCGGGGCTCGGGTTTTGCCAACTTCGTGATTTTCGATGTTTTTCGAGTCTTTTCGATTGGGTTATATTCCCTTAGCATATTGTGACGTATTCGTTGTGGTTTTGGTCAGATTCGACGCGCGAAGAGGTGAATTCGAAAGGCAAGGGCATAGCAAGCTAGGACCTTGGCCGGCTTGAGGTTAGTAATAAATGTAAATGCTGTGTTGAGGGTTTGAAACCCCGAATTTGCACATCGTAGTGCTATGTGAGGTGACTTGCACGCCGGATAACGGGCGTGGGGTAGAGCACCGTCAGGGACTGTGACTTGGTCCGTCCCGCTTAATAAAATTGGTACCTATTTGATTGTAGATTTGTAATATCCTTATAAAAATGGATTAATTGTCATAATTGGGCTTCGTGCCAACTACTTGAATCCTTCAGGGATTATTTTAATGGTTTCTTACCATATTTATAAATATTAAACTCAGTCCTGGTATTTAATACTGTGTTTGAAATCTCAGCCTTTTTCTTAAATTAGAAATTAAGTTAATATTTTTAAATGAAGTTTGGGCTGAATATTTTTATACTATTGTGTGATTTTTGGACTGGATATGGGATCGGGCTGCACGCCGCAGCAGTATTATAATGATATTGATATGAGGCCAAGGGCCTGTTTGATGTCACGAGATGGCTTATTATTGCGCTTGGGCCGTAAGGGGCCCCTCCCGGAGTCTGCACACCCCCAGTGAGCGCCGTCGACGTTAAATAAATGGAGCGGGCTGCACGGCCGCAGCGGGGTACTGGAGGTACCGGTTTATGTGTTGCATTGCATATTTAATTGTTATTTATTTCTTCATCTGTTGTGATGTTTATTCTAACTGTATTGTTGTTCAATGGTATTATTAGCTTTACCTTGTGTTTATTTAGGATTTCTTATCCTCAGACCTTATTTATATTTATTACTTTCTGAGTTGGAAGTACTCACAATACTCCCTGCACCTTGTGTGCAGATCCAGATACACCAAAGGGTGAGTGAGGGCTTGTTAGCTGAGCAGCAATTGTCTGGGAGTGTCGAGGTAGCTGCATGGCGTTAGCAGCCTTGATCTCTCCCTTCTATCTTTTATTATTTTATTCGTATTATTTTCCTAGTCGGACTTGTAATAGGTGAATAATCTGCTTCTAGAGGCTCATGTTCGTGACACCAGATCTGTGGGCTATTTAGTATTTTATCTTGGGGTTTTCGAATGTTAGAAATTATTTCAGAGATTCCGCATTTAAATTGCTGTTTTTACTTGTGAATATTCATTTATCCACCTAGGTTATTTGGTCAAGGTTGTGTAAATGGTCGGGCTTGCCTAGCAGTGTGTTGGGCACCATCACAACCGGGGTTGGGGTCGTGACAAGGTGGTATCAGAGCTTAGGTTACTTGGTCTCGCGAGTCATGAGCCGGTTTAGTAGAGTCTCGTGGATCGGTACGGAGACGTCTGTACTTATCCTCGAGAGGCTGCAGAACCTTTAGGAAAACTTCACATTCTTGAATTCTTATCGTGCGTTCTTGATTCAGCTTGAAAAGAAACTCTTGAAATTCACTCCACGTGTTCGTACGCGCGCGTGAGCGCTCAATATCAGATGTGCCTAAATAGCTTGTGATTCCCTGATCGAGGGGTGAGACGTGATCTTTGTGATCCTTATGTGTATGTTAGGATATCTCATTTACAAGTGAAGAAAATGTGTTGAAATCTAAATTGGTCACTTAGGGAGTGGGTGTATCTATCGCGAAGGTGAAGGTGAGAATTGCAGAAGAGTTAAATTCTAACTGATCTATGATTTCACAAGCCTATAGAGGATTTGAGTTAATCTCACTATGATATCATAACAGCAATAGAGTACATGCGTAGGATTTATTGAGTGCGTTTTGATCTATGGCTTCGAGCCAAGTTGGGGAGTTTGCTATTGATTAAGTTTATTGCACGGCTAGGTGCTATGTTCGTTCCAGTTTGAGGCGCGTTGGTGAGTTAGTTGTGGCTTGCGGAGATTGTGGTCGAGGATGGATGTGAAGGAATTTATTTTTATTTTCAAAGGTTATACGGTACCTCGTATGTGTGTGAGAATCACAAAATTTCTTAAGTTGCTGCTAGTAAAGGGCGCTCGGTGTATAGAGTACGGAGATGCGTGCTTGTATTGTGACGAGGTCATATCTTGCGGTGTCGGAGTGCTAACGAGGCACGGGTGGTTCTGTTCATTTGACCAGGCTAAATGCAGTTAAATGGAGTAAATGACTCTCGAGAATAGTACTAATGTGGTCGAGATTTTGCATGTGTCAATTGGGTATCTGGAATTTGTATATGCGATTAGAACTGAGTCTCCATTGGGAGAGGTCAAGATGTGTAATTTTTCCATATCAATTATGGGCTTCTATGTAGCACTATCAGAAAGGTGCAAGTAATGGTTCGGAATTCGTAGAATGTTCTAGGATGTTTTGATTTGCGATGTAGCAGTTGGAAGGTACGAAATGGTTCGTGGGATGTGAGACAGCATGGTCTCGTGATTCAAAGTCACTCGGGATGAGTGTGGCTGTATGGTGTTATATGTTGAATGCAGTTACTATTAGTTCTAGGGCAATCAGGGTAAGTCGAAAGAAGATGGATTGGTTAGCCAAATATCTGTTGGCATATTGGTGGTAGAGATCAATTCCTTCCGTATGATCAGGTTTCGCGTATGATTTGTGGCGGTTCAGATGAGGCCTGTTGTCCGCCGTAAATGATGTTATTCAAGAGTATTCCATTGTTATGGGCCTGTTACGTGTAGGCGGATCCCGAAAGGGTCATGGTGGGTTGGGCCACTACTTAGAGATTTGCATATTCTACGGTTATGAGAATTCACCTGTGTGTTGCTATGGTTCTCCTGAAGTGAGTTAAGTGGAAAGTTTTACATGATGAAGTGTTAATCTAATAATGGTTCCGAAGCTGTGATGAAGAGCGTGTTCTATCGTATGTTGGCATGTTGGGTGCAATGAGTGGTATGGAATTTGAGGTGAAGATAGAGGTAACAACTCAGTATAGACAAGGATGTCACGAGCTCGGATGAGCCGGGAAGAAGTCTCGACGTTAAGGTAAATCGGTATTGTCTTCGGCGTCACCTGAGAACGGTGTTTTGTGAAAGGGCTTTGCATCCTGGTTAATGATCCTTGATCGCTTTTCAGCAATTGTGCAGTCGGTGGTTTGGGGGCACGACCCAGTTATTCGTAATGGTAGGTTGTGGGAGGGTGTCCCACAGGAAGATTGTGTAAGTATGGCAGTTAGTCACTTGATTGATTGAAGACTTGAACCAAATATGAAGGTTGCGATAATATCATTGAATTGAGAAAAATATGCCCGGAGGACACTCAGTCTATTGAGTTGTGGACTACGGATGATTTCTTCGACTATGATGGATGTTCTTATGTGTTACGAGCGAAGGATGAGTTGTTAGGGGCCTTTGAAAGGTAATTAACCTAGTTC